>NC_039362.1:161777046-162077367 GCF_003573695.1 Papaver somniferum | reverse complement strand
CTTAATGTGGTGGTGTTGTCATTGGTGGATGATTTCAGGTGGAAGTTGTACGTGAAGTTGTTTAAGCGTGATGAAACTGCCATGGTGAAGACATAGGTTTATAGTTACTGTGGTGGTGACTTGGTGGTGGTGAACATTGTGGGCCACCTGTATTGGAAATGTTATTGCAGGTTAGATGTTCAGATTATGATTAGTATACATACAGTTTATGGAAGAGACTTTAATGAAGAAACTGAACTGAATTGGATGAATAAAATATTGTAATTAAGATGGTTGTTTGAGCTGAGACAATTTAGAATTGGAGCTAGAGTTAGTTTTGATATTGGTGTCAGGGAACTGTTCTGTTTGTAGAATTGAACAAGGGATTGGTGTTGGTGAATTGAAGTGTTGGATGTGGTTATAGGTTAGGAGGTGTTGGAGTATGTGGCTGAGAAGTTAATGACAACAGTATAGGGAATGAAGTTATAGCTATAGATTAGATTTATATTTGAAGATTGTAGTTAGAATAATGTACATTTCAGTTAAGAAGTTTTACTATTAAAATTGTATTGTTGGAATTGTTGTTAGTGATAACATTTGTATGAATTATTGTATCTTGAAGTTTAGACTTGTTAGTCATCCCAGTCAGTCTAGCTGACTCAATCTGCTTAGCTGACTTAGTATTTCTGACTGAGTTGAATTGGTGTTGACTCACCGAATTTCCTACCTTGACCTGAGTCGACTCAGATGACTTGACCTTTGACTTGGACTGTTGACCCGACCTTAGACGTTGACTGTTAATTGACCCGTGAAGGTCAGTTTGACCGCTAATTGACTTGATGGACTGGACCTTAAGTTAATGGGTTTGTTTAGTGGACTTTGACTTAGGCATAGTTTTCCTTCTTTGATGATTTGAACCCCTGTGGTCTAAATTAGCCTTTGGTTCCTTGTACAAAGTTGTAGATATTCATAAGACATATCTAATGGACTTTAGAACCAATCTAATTGGATTAGTAAACTTTTGTATGCTAAAGATAGATAATGAAAATCTGTAGAACCATAGATGGGCTTAGAACCATTAGATAGTTCACTTAGCTTATAACTAGAGAATCGTATGAGATTATGTTATGAGCCTTGTATGAGCCTTTTGGCTAATCTATAGAGTGCTTGTGTGATTAACATTTAATCTTTATTAACAACGAACGATCTAAAGAATGAACCCGTGGATTATGGATCTTGAGGGAGGCGAGGCTTGTCATCAAAAGAGGTGGGAATCGATAACGAACTCTCTTGTAATCATTATTGTTTTATAAATCTATTTATATTGCGAAAGGCATGCATATCTTTGTTACTATATGATAGTGTATGCATGTATATATGTGTGTAATATAAACTAGTTTTCTTTTACATTTTGGGATGGGATTGGATCTTTAGAAACAACTAATATCTGTGTTTTGGGAGTATTTACTTATTTTCAAAAAGTGATTCTTTCCATTGACTGGAAAAATGGTTACAATCTTTGCTTATTGTTTGCATGAAAAGGAGAAGGTTTCCTTTTGATTGGTGTGTGATGTGGTTGCCCAAAAGTTATATCTATATTTATGCGCTAAAGGAGTGAAAATTGCTGCCAACTAATAAACTATTAGGTGTGTACTCGTGTCACTGAATATTATTTTCCAAACGCATGTCTCATACATGAATGTTTATTGTTCTTTTAAATTACTTTCAATAGATATTATATTATGTTTTGGTAGTTGGAGAGAATGATGTTGAGAATATTATATATGATTGTTGAACTTGTCTTGCGAGAGGTATAGGGTTATCCATGATTAAGTTCTTCTGTCGGATATAATATTGTCACCATTGGATCTCTTTAGATACTTGATCTAGATAATGCGCGTAGATGAGGTACTGGTAAGGTACGTATCGTTTATGACTTGAGGACGGAAACCTCATGGACGCTTTAATGATCATTGAAGAATCCGCAACAGTCATGCCTTGCTACTCCGAAGGAAGAAGTCGCTCAACTATTATTTATGTTGTGAATTGTGCCGGTTTAATGGTTGGTAGAACTTTATATTTCAGTATAACTTATCATTTTATTTATACGTTATCTGTTTTCCGTGTTTTAACGGTCAAAACCAGCATTGTTTCCAAATCATTTTTAGTGATTACTTGAAAGTTAGTTGTTATTTCTGTTGGGCACCCATTTTAGGGATGATGTGCTCACCCATTCCCACTTTCAGTTTTAGAGACAGATCAAGTTGTGCACGTGGCGATGAAAGCTTTGAGGAGTTGGTTTCGTTAGTTGGTTAGCTTCCGCTATGTTTAATTTGTTGTATAGTCTATTTGTAAATAAAATCACTATTAAATGTGTATCTGTTAGAGCATAGCTCGGTTGAACCCACCAAGCGTTGGTATTTCAAGTTTGGTTGTCATATTTTAGTGAATCAAAACTCATGTTAAGAGTCGCTTGATTATGTACTAGAGTCAACTTCGTAGCTTGAAAGTATTAGGATATGAGACATTACAACTATTACGAAGACTTGAAGATGAGAAGAAGCAAGGAGCTACAACGACAACAATCATCATTCCACTAGAGGTTAGTGATATTTGACTTGAAATGTTTCATTCCCTAACGTATCTTTCAAGTCGTGCATATTGAAAACATAACTGCGAAGCATATTTGAACTCTAGATAGATATAATATTAAGGAATACAATACGAGGTTTATTTCTTAACCATTAAACTTTGTAGATAAGACATTGCCATAATCATTTGAATGCTATTGTGATTATGTGTGGGTATCAGGTGAGGATTTCATCCTAGGGAACAATGTTTTACATGTGTTCTAAGGAAGTCAGTTCATAAACTTGTTTGTGAACCGAAAAGGAAATTGCCAGCCGTTATTGGTTTTGTTATTCATTGCATATCTTATGAACAACCAATATATGTGATTGAGTATAACCGTTCACGACTTGTTTGTGTTCTTGGTAGAACTATTCACAAAGGCCTGACTTATGTATTGGTATGAATTTTATTAGTGAAACCGTTCTTAAGTAATCACCTGAGATGGTATGATCGGGTATGTGATTTTATATCGGACCAAACATGGGAAAGGGGAACTGATCCTAGTAAGAGGTGCAGTACATCACAAAGGGGAACCGATCCTTGTATGAGGCGCAATAAGGTTTATAGCAGAAGCGGGAGCCGATCCTATGAACATGTGCAACACGTTTTTAGGAAAAGGGGAACCGATCCTATGAACATGTGCAACTGTTGATGGTGGATTTTAGTTCAGGGCTAAAATTTTAAAACCAGCATTTAATACGTCGTTACCCTGCAAAAGGAAAAGCTTTTTAAGAAGTGACGAGTGCAGAAAAACCTCTTCGCTTTATTTGAAGAAGTTTAATATAATTCATGAAATTCACTCAAATTGGTGCATGCAACAGAAATCCCAAATATTCCGCGAGTTCTATCAGCATTATACACTAACGCATGACCTTCCTAGTGTTTTCCTATGCTGTCGAACTCTCAATATTGGCATGACATGACGATTAAATGTTCGCTCGCAACAGAGTAGCATGAATCTCCCGAAGTGTCAGTATTGAGACCTGCATGAAAACACTCACATAGGCTACATCACCCTCTGACAAAGAGATCAACGCGCTCGCACACCTTTGAAAAGTTGCACGCGTTTAAATTCCTTAAGGAAAATCTGGATTGTTGACACAGTCTCAAAAAGTAATCACGGCCACACGATTTGGCCACGCGATTTAACAAACTTAGACTACTCCTAGCAGAACTAGGCAATCACTATAGTGACCACCGACGGGCCCACTAGTGCCCTAGTCGATCGAGTAGTCTTATGCGCATTCACAAGCACTTCAAACGCCGACCTAAACGTGGGTATTCGCTCTATTTAGAATATCAAACGAGTTACACCGACCATGACGGTCTCAAATTCATCTCGCCCGTCCAACTTGGCCAGCCAAGTTGGACGTCTCAGATTGAGCTTTGGGCGATCAGAAAGGCGCAGTAGCAATCACCGGCGGGCCCACTAGTTCTCTAGTTGATCGAGTCCCATGTTTCCCATGCAGAAGCTCTTCAAACACCGACCCAAACGTGGGCGTTTGCGCTACGTAAAAACAAAGCTCGAACGAGCTAAGACCGGCAAAAACGGTCTCAAAACACATCATGTTCGTCCAACTTCGCCAACCTGGTTGGACGGCTTGGATCTTCCTATAAACGATCAACAAGGTGTCAACATGATCATTGGTTACCCTACTTTCCTCTTGGGCAATCGACTTGCATGCAGCAAGCCTATAGGGTGCTCGATCGCTCACGCAAACTCGAGCAGGCATGATGTACTCAAAACCCTAAATTACAATTGTCGCAAAACGATCGTGTCCGTTCAACTTCGCCAGCCTGGTTGGACGTCTTAGATCGCGTTTCGAGCAATCAAGGAAAAACCAACGTGTTCACCATTGGCCTAACTTCCTCTTTTGTCAATCGACTTGCTTGCGGAAAGCCTCTAGGGCGCTCAACCGCTCGCCCAAACCCGAATGAACGCGCTGCGTTCAAAACACTAATTTGAGTCACGACAGTATACAACTGTCGCAAATCAATCACGGCCGTTCATCTTCGCCATCCTGGTTGGACGGCCCAGATCCAATTTTAGGCAATCAACAAGATGCTAACGTGTTCACCGTAGACCCAACTCCATCGTTGGTCGATCGACTTGCTCATAGCAAGCTCGGGACACGTAGAATCTTTCACCCAAAGTAGGGTGAACGTGCAAACTTCTAAACACTAATTGGCGTTTGCGGCAACACATTACTGCCGCAAATCGATCTCAACCACTCTTATTCACCAGCTGATTTGAGTGTCTTAGATTTAATTTTAAGCGGCCCCGAAGATGTCAACGTGATCACTGTGGACCCACCTTTACACGTGATTGACCGTCCTACACAAACTAAGGCTCAAATGCCTCCAAACGCACACCCAAAGAGGGTTGGCCGCGTGGCCTCCTAAACCCTAAGTCGCGTCAATGGCAGTTTGAAACTGCCGCAAACGATCGCGACCATCAAACTTTGCCAGCCTAGTTGGATGGTATAGATCTATTTTTAGAAAACGAGCAAAGCAACGTTGTGAAGACCGACCATCCTTCTTCCAAGTGAAGCGATCGTCCAGGTAATGGTGGACCCCTAGAGCCACCAAATTATCACCCAAAGGTGGTCGCTCGTGCTTCCACTTTTAAGACGCTTATCCGCGACTCACATAACCAGGCTCTAAAACAATGATGCTTCGTACGCATCGATTAGTTTGAGCTTCTTAATTGTGATGCTTCACGTGCATCGAATACATACAATTCTTATATTGACCTCATAAAAAACCTAGTTGTTTCACCTAATAGCATCATGCTATTCTCCACGATGGGTCCCACGACCTACTTATTCGAGACATCAAACATGTCACAAACTGAGGGATGCTTACTGGGGTATTGGTCTGGCGGTTTACAGCGTGCGGCGTGCAACACGTCTATTACGAGAACGTGTCAAGAAAGTCTGATGGTTATTAGTAATGAGAGTGGTGGAAGAACGTGTGATCAGTTTTCCTCACAACGGAAACACGATTATCACTACCTTCTGCACAAATCCACTTCTCCACTATTTCAGTTCCTCCACTTCCTAAGAGATCAAGGTGCGCTCAATGACTTGTATAAATAGGTTTTCAACCTATTCGACACAAAAGAAAACAAGTGTTGTCACAGTATCCAGAAAACACCCAGAACTTATAGCTTACACTGTGCAAGCCAGTTCAACATTCTGATACAAGTCATAGACAGCCAACACCTTCACAATCTCAACACCTTCTTCGCTTCCCTCCCTAAGATCAACCCTTATCCTTCACCTTGTGACCGAATTGAATCTGGAACGTCCATTTCTTGGTTTAAGCCAGAGTCTTACAGATTGATCTCTCGAATCTAAAAGCATTCCCGTGCAGTGCATTTGTTTAGGGTTTGAACTCGTTTCTCATCAACACACCCCAAATTACCAAAAACAACAGAATCAGTTTTTACCCATTAAAAATTGGCGATCACGGTGGGACATTGATCTCTCGGTTGCAAAATCAATATTTCAATATTCATTCCAGTTTTCTCAATTTCAAAAGGGTGGATCTTAGATATAATTCAATCGTTAAATTCAATTTGGGTTCAACAACCAATTTCAATTCCGGTGTTCCATTGGCTAAGAAGCTTCATTAAAATGCCTTTTCAAGCAATGCTACTGGAAATGTCTTGAATAGATGAGCACCGGTAAATCTCCCAGATGAAAGGACTAGAAAGCTGCGTGGAGACAAAGCAAGACGTGACTACTGCTTAGAAGAACGCAACGGCTTCTCTACAGATCCGGATGGAGCAACCGCCTTTTCTGCAACACCATAAGTGTTGTATGGATCAAGCCAGAAATGCCTCAAAGGGTCCACACCCAGAAAGACGAAGTGAAGATTCGTGTAGCTGTTGTTCCAATATGGAGATTGTCGACAAAAAATTCTCAACACCGTTGGAGTCATGAGGAGACACCTGCAGATATCACAAAAGAAAAGGTTTATCTCTATTCCACCACTGCTACCAGTTTAAAGTCAGGAATATCCGCTACCACTTCATCAACAAAACGTGTAGATCCATAATATGGTGTAATTCCGATAATTCGTACATCTACAACAACAAAGGAGGCCTGACCCATCTTTAAATCATCATAAAGGGTCCGCCTATTATGTCAACCCAGACGACAGCGAGACACTCCCTTAGGTGTGATACCTCTAATCATCAGAGCCAGAGCCGCCGCCGCCACCAATATTTTTTCGAGCGCAACACCCCCGGTCATTACTAGAGCTACTGCCACTTCCCCATCAGTATGAGAGACCATAGGAGGTCAACCCCTATCACCATTGTTGATTTGATAGAAAGACGAAAAGTTCTCGCTAAGGTTCAGACGGACATGGCTACAACTCAGAAAGAGGTACTCACTTTCCTCAAGACGCTAATGGAGCGACTACCACAAGAGCCACGTTAGCCCATAGAAGCAATGAAGAGCAATTTCAACGCTTTTGGCGCAAGCACTTCAACATGGGGTGCATTCATAGATGAAGAAGTTCGTGTTGCTCCTGAGTGGGAAAGAATCAGCCGTCCAATTTCATCACGCGTGAGGATCTAGAACGACTTCTCCAGCATCGAGGCAAGGAAAACCCGGTAGACTTGCACCAGCATAGCCTCCTTATCAGCCTAATGTGTAAAGATTTCCTCTTCCGAGAGGACACTCCTCTCCTCAATTTTTCTTTTATGACAGAACCGGTAATGCTCGTGAACACATCTCTCGTTTTCTAGAGTCATTAGGAGAGAACGAATACAATCATGTTCTCCGCCTGAAAGAGTTATCAAAGTCACTTACTGAGAGGGTGTACACCTGGTACAACAACATCGCACCAAACAGCGTATCCAACTAGTGTGAGATGGTAACCGCTTTCTATAAAAATATTTCTTCGTACCCGAGCAAATCACCTTTTCAGATTTGGGGAGAATGTTCCAACGAAACAATGAGCATCCAAATTATTATGTCAAGAGTTTCAAAATCCAAGCACTGGATTGTCACGATCCAAATATGATTGAACAGCGGCTAGAACAACGCCTGCCCTGATAGAAAGAACCATGCACGCAGGGAATAAAGAGCCTCATGATATTCGTGGAAGCATGCATCTCACCAACATGCAATACAACCTTCAGCCTCCTGTAAGCAGCTTCACTGAAGCAGAGGACAACCACCGAGGTACAACATCCTGCGCGTCCAAAACCGCCAACTCCAACCTCAGTAACACATGCACGACGATCACAGTGATAAAACAATGTCCGGGATATACCATATCTGGCTTGACGGCAAATAATTGGTGAGAGAAGCTTTCAGAATTTCATATCCCGTAGAAGAAGTAGTTGCATTATTGAAGGAGGTCGCACCCGGACCTAAGAGGTACCTACGAACTCTCCATGTCAAGAGCTTCTTCATATTTGCGCAACATGTTAGTTAAGTCATTCGCATGAGGGAATTTCCCTACTCCTCAAAGTCACTATCCAAAGATGATAAAGACAAAGGAGTGTAACTGGGGACTGCTCAGCACTATCCATCTCGAAGATGTTGAAGTCAAAGATGCAAGCACGCTATCATCATGATTCCAGGATTCCCGAAGATGA
This sequence comes from Papaver somniferum, assembly GCF_003573695.1. Taxonomy (NCBI): domain Eukaryota; kingdom Viridiplantae; phylum Streptophyta; class Magnoliopsida; order Ranunculales; family Papaveraceae; genus Papaver; species Papaver somniferum. Next base: position 162,069,140 of record NC_039362.1, on the reverse strand, counting down.
GGACATACTCAAGAGAGCATATATTTTCAAAAAACTAGCGATATGCCTGGACGTCTGTGAAATGCAATGTAGACGCAAATACGACCTCATGATCAGCAACTCGTATGATCCTCATCAACATCGGGTTCAACCCCAATTCTCTCCCGAATTATTTATTCAAAGGCCCAGCGTGACAACATCTATCGAGTTGAAAGTTGAATAGATACTCGTGGGCAGGGGACTGTCTCCCTCTTCTCCAGGAAACACCAAGGAAGCTATCGGTTCTTTCTACCTCTAATAATGAGGAGATCTCTACCATTATATGAAGACTTCCAAGTTCGTGCAAGTAGCTACCATGCCTCTCCCTGCCAGTCTCTTCTAATCATAGATGCTGCCAAGAATCGTTGTTGCTCGCAAGAGCTTCACCATAGCAACAGCCACTACGGGCGGAGGTAATCCGAAGTTTTGCGTATTTTACTTTCCCACGGAGAAGTAATAGAGTCACCATTACGGAGGAGAGATAGTGATATGTTTATTATGGTAAACCCACCGACCATGCAAGATAGAACCATATAACTCATGCTTGGGGACTGAGGCTCAGCATGAAATTCCTTCACCATCAGTCAAAGACTTTTTCAACACGAGAGATGGTCAAGAAGCATGTAATTCGCAAGGGGAATCAAACTGAAGAAGAAGCCGCTTCAATACTCTATCCAGAAGAATCCCCTTCAACACTCTCTCCAGAAGAAGCCGCTTCAACGCTCTCTCTCCCGAAGCCGCATCAACACTCTTTCCCGAAGCCATTTCAGCGCTCTCTTCAGAGGTCGAAGCCGCTTCAACTCTTTACCAGCAAATGCAATTGAAGTACCGTCTTTCAAGAGAAAATAAGTTCGGAATAATTACACTTGGGAACTGCCAGCACAGGATGCCTTCACGTCCCTCAACCGTTTTGCTTCTAATATCAACAATCATCACTGTTGAAGCTTTACGAGCCGCACTCAACATGAAAACGTACATGTGCATCAAAGACTCCAAAGTACAAATCGGAGATATTTTCACGTGTCCAGCAACGCCATCGATTCTGAAGTGTAACTGGGGACTGCTCATCGCATCCCTTTCCATACAACCGTCCAAGATTAAGAAGACGATTCAAAGGATTTTGCTTGAAATGAAGTCCTTGAAGGCTTATAACGGCACATCGACAACGGAAGGTCTCTCAGATTTTCTACTTCATGTCATCATCGCAATCAGAAAGATCAAAATGACTAAAAAGAAATCATCAAGCAGCCAGTATATGCTTCTTAGGGCAAGCATCATTAGTACCCTGAAGTGCAGCTTCTTCAATGACGAAACAACCCCTCAATCGCTATCCCAACGTAGATCCTAGAAGAAGTTTCCTCATCTGTAAATTTTATATCTTGGGAAATCCCTTCACGGAATCAGGAAGCATCAAGCTAGTGCACGTGGTACTCCAGATTGCAATTGCTTCTTCGGACGTGTCTAATCACACGCGCCATTAATTGGAGATATAGCTCCGCACCTAACAAATACGACTCCTGGATCTCCTGGAAGCACAACGTACGTGATATAACAAGTGGAAGTTACATCATGAATGAGGACCAAGGGCGCCTTCACTAGAGTCCTCTCCAAAATCCGCTTCGACGTCCTCTTCGGAAGCCGCTTCAACATCCGAGCCGCTTCAACACGCTTTTCGGAAGCTACGTCAACTTCCTGAGCTGCTTCAACATCTTTTCAGAAATTGCTTCACCAGCCTTTTAAAGATATTCCTCATGATAGGGATCGTCCACATCAGAATCGAGGATTATGACATCGTCATAAATAGTTTGAGATCCCAACCAACCGTATGCCTAATCTACCTGGGACCAACCGACATCATGCTAGGGGAACGCTCACCTGGATACCTCTTGAACATGACATGTTCCAAAGACATGCCGACCTATCTCTCCTGGTAACATCTAACTTTGTCTCATAAGTTTTATCTTTATTTGTCACCATCTAGTGCTTACCTCGCAATAGTGTAACTATTACGTGCTAAGCATGGGACTTAATGCTGATGGTGGATTTTAGTTCAGGGATAAAATTGTAAAACCAGCATTTAATACGATGTTACCCACAAAAGGAAAAGTTGTTTAAGAAGTGACGAGTGCAGAAAAACCTTTTCGCTTTATTTGAAGCAATTCAATATAATTCATGAAATTCACTCAAATTGGTGCATGCAACAGCAATCCCAAATATTCCGCGAGTTCTATCAGCATTATTCATTAATGCATGACCTGCCTAGTGTTTTCCTATGCTGTGTTCTCCAGCGAACTCTCAATATTGGCATGATATGACGATTAAATGTTCACTCACAACAGAGTAGCATGAATCTCCCGAAGTGTCAGTATTGAGACCTGCATGAAAACACTCACATAAGATACATCACCCTCCGACAAAGAGATCAGCACGCTCGCACACCTTTTAATTAAAAGTTGCACGCGTTTAAATTCCTTAAGGAAAATCTGGACTGTTGACATCAGTCTCAAAAAATAATCACGGCCACACGATTTGGCCGCGCGATTTAACAAACTTAGACTACTCCTATCAGAACTAGGCAATCACTATAGTGACCACCAACGAGCCCACTAGTGCCCTAGTCGATCGAGTAGTCTTATGCTCATTCACAAGCACTTCAAACGCCGACCTAAACGTGGGTATTCGCGCTATTTAGAAGCTCAAACGAGATAGACCGACCATGACGGTCTCAAATTCATCACGTCCGTCCAACTTGGCCAGCCAAGTTGGACGTCTCAGATTGAGCTTTGGGCGATCAGAAAGGTGCCGTAGCAATCACCGGCGGGCCCAATAGTTCTCTAGTTGATCGAGTCCCATGTTGCCCATGCAGAAGCTCTTCAAACACCGACCCAAACATGGGCGTTTGCGCTGCGTAAAAACAAAGCTCGAACGAGCTAAGACCGGCAAAAACGGTCTCAAAACACATCATGTCCGTCCAACTTCGCCAGCATGGTTGGACGGCTTGGATCTTCCTACAAACGATCAAAGAGGTGTCAACATGATCATTAGTTACCCCACTTTCCCCTTGTGCAATCGACTTGCATGCAGCAAGCCTATAGGGTGCTCGATAGCTCACGCAAACTCGAGCAGGCATGATGTACTCAAAACCCTAAATTTGGGTTACGACAGTTTACAACTGTCGCAAAACGATCGTGCCCGTCCAACTTCGCCAGCTTGGTTGGACGACTTAGATTGCGTTTCAAGCAATCAAGGAAAACCCAACGTGTTCACCATTGGTCTAACTTCCTCTTTTGTCAATCGACTTGCTTGCGGCAAGCCTCTAGGGCGCTCAACCGCTCGCCCAAACCCGAATGAACGCGCTGCGTTCAAAACCCTAATTTGAGTCACGACAGTATACAACTGTCACAAATCAATCACGGCCGTTCATCTTCGCCAGCCTGGTTGGACGACCCAGATCCAATTTTAGGCAATCAACAAGATGCTAACATGTTCACCGTCGACCCAACTCCATCGTTGGTCGATCGACTTGGTCATAGCAAGCTTGGAACACGTAGAATCATTCACCCAAAGTAGGGTGAACGCGCAAACTTCTAAACATTAATTGGCGTTTGCGGCAACACATTGCTTCCGCAAATCGATCTCAACCACTCGTCTTCACCAGATGATTTGAGTGGCTTAGATTTAATTTTAAGCGGCCCCGAAGATGTCAACGTGATTACTGTGGACCCACCTTTACACGTGATTGACCGGCCTATGCAAACTAAGGATCAAATACCTCCAAACGCACACCCAAAGAGGGTTAGCCGCGTGGCCTCCTAAACCCTAAGTCGCGTCAATGGTAGTTTGAAACTGCCGCAAACGATCACGACCATCCAACTTTTCCAGACTAGTTGGATGGTATAGATCTATTTTTAGAAAACGAGCAATGCACGTTGTGAAGACCGGCCATCCTTCTTCCAAGCGAAGCGATCGTCCAGGTAATGGTGGACCCCTAGAGCCACCAAACGATCACCCAAAGGTGGTCGCTCGTGCTTCCTCTTTTAAGATGCTTATCCGAGACTCACCTAATCAGGCTCTAAAACAATGATGCTTCATACGCATCGATTAGTTTGAGCTGCTTAATTGTGATGCTTCACATGCATCGAATACATACAATATCTTATATCGACCTCATAAAAAACCTAGTTGTTTCACCTAATAGCATCATGTTATTCTCCATGATGGGTCCCACGACCTACTTATTCGAGACATCAAGCATGTCACAAACTGAGGGATGCTTACTAGGGTATTGGTCTGGCGGTTTACAGCGTGCGGCGTGCAACGCGTCCATTTCGAGAACGTGTCAGGAAAGGAGGACGGTTATTAGTAATGAGAGTGGTGGAAGAACGTGTGATCAGTTTTCCTCACAACAGAAACACGATGATCACTACCTTCCGCACAAATCCACTATTTCACTTCTTCCACTTCCTAAGAGATCAAGGTGCACTCAATGACTTGTATAAATAGGTTTTCAACCTATTCAACACAAAAAAAACCAAGTGTTGTCACAGTATCCAGAAAACACCCAGAACTGATAGCTTACATTGTGCAAGCCAGTTCAACATTCTGATACAAGTCATAGACAACCAACACCTTCACAATCTCAACACCTTCTTCGCTTCCCTCTCTAAGATCAACCCTTATCCTTCACTTTGTGACCGAATTGAATCTGGAATGGCCATTTCTTGGTTTAGGACAGAGTCTTACAGATTGATCTCTCGAACCTAAAAGCACTCCCGTGCAGTGCATTTGTTTAGGGTTTGAACTCGTTTCTCATCAACACACCCCAAATTACCAAAAACAGCAGAATCAGTTTTTACCCATAAACAACAACACATATAAGTTAGATACCATATATATGTGCGGAACCGATCCAAGTACCTTGTCAACCAAATTTTGGAAAGCTAGTGTGACTTTGCACAATACTCACATGGAGGTAGAACCGAAACTTGTTTTGGTAGAACCATTAAATCCATGATTGTGATTGAATTTTATGTGATCAATCGCATAGTTCTTGAAAGTCAAATGAACCAATTCTAAACTTGTTTGGAAGTGTGGAAAATCGGTTTCAAGGTTGTAAGTGTGGAAGACAACTTACAAAGTAAGGATGTCGACATAATTTGAACACGTGCTGTGAATGTTTATTTCTTTAGTTGTTTAAAGTTATTCCTTAATAGCTAAGGGAAGAGAATCCCATGATGTAAACATAAGTAAGTTAAGAAACTTTTAATTAAGGTTATTAATTTCATTTTTTAGGGAAATACAAGAATTAGTAATGTGCATTTACTAATAAGATTTTCCGAGAGATTTCGATCATTATTTTTGGACAGAGCATTTCTAGGAATTATGAAAACCGAATTTGTGCTTTAATGAATATCTCGAGAATATTTTCGGTTTTGGAAATTCCTTGGTGTCCAAACTTTCTTGTCTATAAATACTTGAAGTTTGCCTTTCTAGCAAACTAATCCTTCGTAACAACAAGCTTCTTCTTTGTTATGTTGTTACTGGTGTAGCCGCCTATTCGGAGAGGAGAGTAACCTAATTAGGCGAAATCTCTTACATCCGCTCAGTTTATAGTCTTCTTTTGGATTGAGAAGATCTAACGTGTATCGTTGGTGGGAAACTAGATAATTGCGGTTTATCTTTTGTTTTCATTGATTTGATTGAGTAACGGTGGTTGAAACCTGATTGCACCTAGTTTGTTTATGCTTGAGAATCTTCTCTTCTGATATAAGATTCACTCAAACTAGTTCGGAGTTTTGGCATGGATCTTTATACTGTTGTTAGTTCTAAAGACGATATTGTGATAATCCATTGTTAACAGACTCTGTTCTGTGCGTGATTGACAAGGGATTCAAGTGATTGTGTGCAGGTTATTATTGAAGATCTAAGAATATTTGAAGACGAAGAAGATATTGAAGATTTATGATTTGTGGGTTCATAATCTTTGGTGTGCACGATACTTGTTTCGGTAAAAATAGGATCCAATGAATAACCGGTTTATCCTTGTGATAGATTGGATTGATTAATTGAGTAGATCGACATCAACACAATTCTTTGGATTAATAGTGTTTTTGGATTAATCTTAAACGATTACTTCTGTAATTGAACATAAGATAGATCTAAGGACCTGACGAAGGAGTTTATGTTAAGATAAACAGAATAGCCTTTGTCCGGCTCATATCACTTGGTTGAAGAGAGTTGATACCAAACAGATTTGTTGTTCCTTTACTGTTTGGAATACGAACCAAAGGAATTGTTCCAAGTACGTGACTTATTTATAAGTTGGAGGCGTGGGAATACAGACAGAACTAGGTGAACTATAGGTTTAGTTGCTTGGTCTCAACTATGCGAAGTTAGGTGTGATTTTGTGTGGTGGCTTAATCCTGAGAGTATTCACAACTGGACAAGGTCCTGGAGTTTTTCTGCATTTGTGGTTTCCTCGTTAACAAAATATTATTGTGTCATTTACTTTATATTTCCACTATAATTGTTTTATTATTATTAAAGTAAATTACACAAACGTTAATTCCTATTTACTTGATAAGTGAATCCTATTGTGTTTGGTTAAGTCCGAACCTTTTTATCAAGTAACATACTTCGTTGTTGTATTTTCTTGATCTCGTATCCATAGACGATCACACGAAGTGTGAACCAATTAGTTGTATTGTCTCGACTCAGTCCATAGATAATCACGTTCGGTGAAAGGACTTATAGTTAGGAAAAGTTTTAGCTTGAGGTATATTTGGGTACCCTCGCCTTTTCAGTTGGTATCAGAGCAGGCAAACACGAAAAGATCTAAGAATCCGTGTTTGGTGCGATCCAACCTATAATAATGAAATCGAGTTCTCATGAATCGACTTCAATTAACGTACCGCTAAGATTTGACGGAACAAACTATCTATGGTGGAAATATGCTATGAGATCTTTTCTTCAATCACCAGACTTTAATACTTGGCTATTAGTCGTCGATGATTATATTCGTCCAAAGATAAAAAATTCAGAAACTGAGTTTAAACGCTTAGTAGATTTTTCGAACGAAGAAAAGGCACTTGCAAAGAAGAATTCAGATGGTTTGAATTCTATTATTCATGTTGTAAGTCGTGATTTACAACATCATGTGTCAACATGTCAAACTTTGAAAGAAGCTTGGGATAATCTTCAGATCGTATTCGAAGGAAATTCATCAGAGAAAGAAGCTAGACTTCAAACTCTCACTTCCGATTGGGAAATCCTTCGAATGGATGACAACGACACTTTTGAAGAGTTTCATATTAAACTCTCTGAGATAATTAATGCTTCTTTCTTGTTAGGAAAGACTATTTCTGAAAATGATATAATATGCAAGATTCTCAGATCGTTGCCATCTAGATATGATTCTACGAAGCATGGAATCATAGAAGCAAACGATCTTTCAAATCTATCACGAAACACACTCGTTGGTAAGTTAATGTTCTTTGATCATGAATCACAGTCTATTCAAGGCAAAGGAATTGCTTTTAAAGCTGCAAGAATTTCGAAAGCTCCAATGGAAAGGAATAGACAGATGGATAATTCAGATGAACAGATTGCAGAAAATTCTGATGATGAAATTGAACGATCATTGTCATTAATTACTAGACAATTTCGAGATCTCTTAAAAAAAAAGAAACAAGAGATTCATTAAGGATACTTATCGATCTTCTCGCCCATATGATCGAGTTCCTGTCAAAAAGGATCATGATGAAGATGATGAATATCAGCTGCAGTGCTTCAAGTGTAAAGGGTTTGGTCATATTGCCAAAGACTGTCCCAATCTTAAGAAATACACTGGAAGCAAGGCATTGGCTGTAACTCTAGACGAGACCTCTGATTCATATGATTCTGAAGAAGAGGAAACAACTAATATTGCATTAGTTGTCAATTTTATTTCTTCCTCCTCCATTAGTGATTTACCCATTTTAAGAATGGACATGTCTTCCGATGTTATTAAATCACCTAATGGTAAAGGGAAAAATCAGACAAGATCCAAAAACTGTCTTAAAAACAGAATTGCTAAGAGTTGCATATGCAATTCCAGTCAATCTCAAGATACTTCGTTAGTTCGGGGTAACAAAAAGAGATCTTTTCATACTATACTAGATCAAGAACACTCTAGTTGTTCAAAATTCCATAATGAGAGAAAATCTCATACTAATGTCACTTGATCGGTATTAGAATTCTTTCCTCACCACGTGTGCCAATTCTTTGAGTAAGGAAAAAGAAAATTCAAGGCACTTTTGTGTACATTATGGAAATAATATCTAGTATTTGATGATATTTTATATATTCGTATTTTTAGGAATATTATATTTTCGGTAGTATGAAAATTATAAAAAGATCCTTCTTCTAATTTGGTCATTCCTTTTCCGAACTATGGGTCTGGATCAAATGGTTTCTCTGGAGAAGATGCTAGATCAGAACGATCATCTTAAAACTAAGTCTGGATCGTCCCTTGATATTAAGAGTAAAATCAGAAAGGGAGATTAGCTTAGCAAGAAGGAAAGAGAGAATACTCTGAAGAAACATCAGTGTATTGAGGCATTGACACACTTTTATGTTCAATCAAAGACAGAATTACATGCTCTTGCAGAATCCTTCACGAAAATTTCTCATATGCAGGAGATTCTGGTCAAGCAACAAGGTTTTCTACTTGAAGAAATTCAAAAGCTGTAGAGTAGTAATCCACCTTCATTCAGCTCTGATATGAAGGACTAGGTTGCAAGAGAAAAATAGACATCAATTTTTGATTTCTTTCATTGATTGTATTAGTCTATTACGAGTAAAACTATTATGAATAAAATTATTTGATTTATAATTTTTCTTGTGATAGTTTTCGGTTTACATAGCCTGTGATTGAATGCTTTTATCTTATTGCTATGTATGTTTATGGGATGTTTGATTTCGGTTTTACTACCTTAATATTCGATCTCATATGTTATGAACCCTTGCGGTTTGGGTGACTTTTTGATTTAGCAGGATTAAGTTCTATCCCATGTTGGTAGGCTTTATCAAAGAATCATGAGGGGTCCTGGAAGAAACAATATGTGAAAAAGTCACAATATGTTGAATCGGTTTTGGTTTAGCATAAAAGCATATGTGTTTCGACGGTTTTCAACTTTTGCTTGCAATTGCTAAAACCGATTTTCAACCTTTCTCTGGTAAAGGTTGGTTGTTGTTATTATTTTGTTCTTGCATAAGGATGACAACATGATGATATTTCGGTATCAATTCTCTCTCGACGAAGATGCAATCATATTGGAAAAGTGGATGCGAAATTTGAGGTAACAGTCTTGTTAGTTAATTGTTTTCTTGTTTAAGAAAAGCCCGAGTTTATATCATATATGTTCATTGCTTTTGCTTAACAAAATTTCGGTTCAATTGATGTTTATTCCATGATGTGTGTGATTCAATTGGTTCCGATTAAGAAAAACTATTGTTATCTTTCTTTTTTGTGTGGTATCAATTGTTTAGGCTTACAAAATTTCGGTGCAATTGTGGTGTTTTCATGCTTATGTTGTTTCAATTGCTTCCGGTTGAGGTGAATAATTATGCAAGTTGATTTATTTGGTTTGTATGAATTATTTATATCTTAACGAAATAAAAGGATTACGGGATGAGTTTTTTAGTCCAATTCGATTCCGGATAAGAGAAACTAAGTTAATTCTAATCTTAGGTAGACTTATCGAAGTGAGGTTTTGGTTATTCAAGTCTAATCGAATGCCTTAAAAATAAATGTTAGTCAACTAACCTAGTAGTTATCTTGTTTAAAATTGAAAGGTCTAAGTTTATGGATAATTAGAACCTGATCAGAAAAATAGAGTTATCTTTATTTTGGTCTTATCGAATTAAGCGGTTGTTTTTGAACAATCGGTTTAGCAAAAGGAATAAGGTGCTTAGTTGATTTTTGTTTTGCTAAACTAAATTGGAAAAAAAAATCGGACAATTGTTTCCTTGGTAACATATCAAAATAAAACTACTTGTAGGTTCGGGTTTGATATTGGTTATCATAACATGATGTGTGGAACCCTCGTTCCTAACTCTACAGGTTGCAAGTCTATTTTGAGATTTGTAAGATTCTTTTCGTGTTGTCCTTTATTTTTTCGTTTCTTTGTCATTTTGTGACAAAAAGGGGGAGAAATATATGGAGTAAACAAGTGATACTGGCATTGATTTTATATCAATTGGTATCGCTAAGGAAAAGAACATTGGTGCTTAAACGTTTTATCTAAACGAAAGAGTGAAAGCACAGACTAAGGGGGAGTAACATGTCATATGAATTGGTATAACAAAGACGTGTGGATTGAATATCTACCTATCTTCCTTAGGGGGGTATTAGCTTTGTTATTATAATGCCGCTATTGCATTTTCAAGGATTGAATGTAAGCAGTTTACTGTGCTGTTGAATCGGGAATCAAGCGTATGTGTAATGAATTCTTGTAATTTGTTTATCCATATGATGTAAGAGTTTTGTCACTAAAGTTTACAAAGGGGGAGATTGTTAGAGCATAGCTCGATTGAACCCACCAAGCGTTGGTATGTCAGGTTTGATTGTCATATTTTAGTGAATCAAAACTCATGTTAAGAGTCGTTTGATTATGTACTAGATTCAACTTCGTATAGGTTAGCTTGAAAGTATTAGGATATGAGACATTACAAGTATTGCGAAGTCTTGAAAATGTGAAGAATCAAGGAGATACAACGACAACAATCATCCTTCCACTTGAGGTTAGTGATATTTGACTTGAACTGTTTCATTCCCTAACGTATCTTTCAAGTCGTGCATATTGAAAACATAACTGCGAAGCATATTTGAACTCTAGATAGACATAGTATTAAGGAATACAATACGAGGTTTATTGCTTAACCATTAAACTATGTATATAATACATTTCCATAATCATTTGAATGCTATTATGATTATGTATGGGTATGAGGTGAGGATTTCATCATAGGAAACAATGTTTACATGTGTTCTGAGGAAGTAAGTTCATAAACTTGTTTGTGAACTGAAAAGGAAATTTCCAGGTGTTATTGGTTTTGTTATTCATTGATTATCTTATGAACAACAAATATGTGTGATTGAGTATAACCGCTCACAACTTGTTTGTGTTCTTGGTAGAACTATTCACAAAGGTCTGACTTATGTATTGATATGACTTTTATTAGTGAAACCTATCTTAAGTAATTACCTGAGATGGTATGATGGGGTTTGTGATTTTATGCCTGACCAAAACTGGGAAAAGGGGAACTGATCCTAGTAAGAGGTACAATACATCACAAAGGGGAACCGATCCTTGTATGAGTTACAACAGGTTTATAGCAGAAAGGGGAACCGATCCTATGGACATGTGCAACACATTCAAGTTAGATACCAGGGGAACCGATCCTAGTACCTAGTCAACCGAATTTGGGAAAGCTAGTGTGACTATGCACAGTACTCACATGGAACGTAGAATCGAAACTTGTTTTGGTAGAACCGTTAAACCCATGATTTGTGATTGAAATTTATTTGATCAATCGCATAGTTCTTGAAAGTCAGATGAACCAATTCTAAACTTGTTTGGAAGTGTGGCAAATCGGTTTCAAGGTTGTAAGTATGAAAGAGAACTTACAAAGTTAGGATGTCGACATACTTTGAACACGTGCTGTGAATGTTTATTATTTAATTGTTCAAAGTTATTCCTTAATATCTAAGGGAAGAGAATCTCAGGATCGGAACATAAATAAGTTAAGAATCTTTTAATTAAGGTTATTAATTTCATTTTGTAGGGAAATAAGAATTAGTAATGTGCATTTACTAATTAGAGATTTTCCGAGAGATTTCGATCATTATTTTTGGACAGAGCATTTCCAGGAATTATAATCCGAATTTTTGCTTTAATGAATATCTTGAGAATATTTTCGGTTTTGGAAATTCCTTGGTGTCCAAACTTCCTAGTCTACAAATACTTGAAGTTTGCACTTCTAGCAAACTAATCCTTCGTAACAACAAACTACCTCTTGTTGTGATGCTACTGGTGAAGCCGCCTATTAGGAGAGGAGAGTAACCTAATTAGGAAATATATCTTACGGCTGCTCGGTTTAAAGTCTTCTTTGGGATTGAGAAGCTCTAGTCAGTACTGTTGGTGGGAAACTAGATAATTGCGGTTTATCTTTTGTTTTCATTGATTTGATTGACTAATAGTGGTTGAACTTTGATTACACCTAGTTTGTTTATGCTTGAGAATCTTCACTTCTGATATAAGATTCACTCAAACTAGTTCAGAGTTTCGACATGGATCTTTAGACTGGTGTTAGCTCTAAAGACGATCTTGTGATAATCCATTGTTAATAGACTCCGTTCTGTGCGTGATTGATCACAGGAGATTCAAGTGATTGTGTGCAGGTGTTTATTGAAGATCTAATAATATTTGAGACGAAGAAGATATTGAAGATTTCTGATTTGTGAGTTCATAATCTTTGGTGTGCACAATACTTGTTCCGGTAAAAAGAGGATCCAATTAATAATCAGTTTTATCCTTGTGATAGAATTGGATTGATTAATAGAGTAGATCGGCATCAACACAATTCTTTGGATTAAGAGTGTTGATCGCAAAGTCTTAACGATTACTTTGGTAATTAAACATAAGATAGATCTAAGGACCTGACGAAGGAGTTTATGTTAAGATAAACATAAGATCCTTTGTCCGACTCATATCACTTGGTTGAAGAGAGTTGATACCAAACAGATTTGTTGTTCCTTTACTGTTTGGAATACGAACCAAAGAAATTGATCCAAGTATGTGACTTATTTATAAGTTGGAGACGTGAGAATACAGACAGAACTAGGTGAACTATAGGTTTAGTTGTTTGGTCTCAACTATACGAAGTTGGTTTAATTTTGTGTAGCGATTCAATTCTGGACTAGGTCACGGGGTTTTCTGCATTTGCGGTTTCCTCGTTAACAAAATCTTGTTGTGCCATTTACTTTTATTTTCCGTATTATAATTGTTTTACTATAATTAAAGTAAATCACACAAACGTTGACTCCTATTTACTTGATAAGTGAATCCTATTGTGTTTGGTTAAGTCCGAACCTTTTTATCAAGTAAACATACTTCATTGTTGTATTGTCTCGATCTCGTATCCATGGACGATCACGCGAAGTGTAAACCGATTAGTTGCATTTTCTATACTCAGTCCATAGATAATCACTTTCGGAGAAAAGACTTATAGGTAGGAAAAGTTTTAGCTTGAGGTATATTTGGGTACCCTCGTCTTTTCAAGGAGTTCTTGTGTTTATTTCAGAGAGGGTTTAGATTCGGGTTAATCTTTGTTTATAATTTCTTACTTAGTGTTTTAAATAGATGTTTTAGATTGTTAGTGCCTCATTTTATAGATAATCTCTTTGGATTAGTCAGCTGTTAGCTTAGGGGGCGTTACAATACTAATCACACATATTGGTAATTCAAAATAGATATGCAATGAATAACAATATCAATAAGCCTAGCTATTTCCCTTTCGATTCACAAAACGAGTTTATGAATTTACTTCTTTTAAAAGAATGTAAAAACATTGTTTCCTATGATGAAATCTTCACACTCATACCCATACATAATCACAATAGCATTCAAATGATTATGTCTTATATACGAAGTTCAAAAGATAAGCGCTATACTTCATATTGTATTCCTTAATACTACGTCTAACTAGAGTATAATCATTCATGCTTCGCAGTTATGTTTTCAATATGCACGACTTGAAAGATAAGTTAGGGAATGAAACAGTTCAAGTCAAATATTACTAACCTCAAGTGGAAGGATGATGTCGTCGTTGTAGCTCCTTACTTCTTCGCTTCTTCAAGTCTTCGTAATACTTGTAATGTCTCATATCCTAATACTTTGTAGCTAACCTATACGGAGTTGACTCTAGTACATAATCAAGCGAATCATTAAATGAGTTTTGGTTCACTAAAATATGACAACCAAACTTGACATACCAATGCTTGGTGGATTCACCCGAGCTATGCTCTAACAATCTCCCCCTTTGTCAATTTTAGTGACAAAACTCTTACATCATATGGATAAACAATCTCCCCCTTTGTCAACATATTGTGACTTTTTCACATATTGTTTCAATCAGAACCCCTCATGATCCTTTGATAAAGACAACCAACATGGGATAGAACTTAAGCCTGCTAAACCAAAAAGTCACCCAAACCATAAGGGTTCACAACATATGAGATCGAATATCAAGGTTAGAAACCGAAATCAAACATCCCATACACATACATAGCAATAAGATAAAGCATTCAACCACGGGCTATGTAATCATAAACTATCACAAGAAAAATTATGAATCAAATAATTGTATGCATAATAAGATAGTTTTATTCATAATAGACCTAATACAATCATTGAAAGAAATCAAAAATTTATGTCCATTTTCTTTGAACAAGAGTTTAAACTTATTCATCCTTATTATCCTCTGGTTCCATGATTTCATCAAGGTTCTCTCTTCAAACATTTCAAGATTGGTGGAGTGAAAACTAATCATTTGAAGATCACGAAAGTCTCTATAAGATGCCCAGCAAACAGCATGAAAAATAATTTCCTTTCGAGCAACAGATAATAATTCCTTCAGGAGTTCTTTTATTCCTATCAGTTCAAGAACTCCTTCATATAAGCTTGTAGCTCTTACATCAGTAAGAGAGGGAATGATCTGATATGAGCACAAATCAGAACAGATTTTGAATCTTCCTTTATTAGAGGAATCCAAAACACTTTCCGCTTCCTGGATACAATTTTCTCTCACAAATTCGTTGTATGACCTTTTATTCTCAGTGAAAAGGATTATATGAATTTTTCTAGTTAAAAGATCATGAAATCTACAGAAGTATATCAAATCAGATATATCATTCTTTAGATATTTCATTGTTGAAAACCGTGAAAAATCCGAATGAGAATTGGGTTCTTATAAGATCTTAACCACTTATAAAAACTAACCTTTATATATAAAGATTTTCGGTAATCCTTCTCAAAAGTAAATAACTGGAATTACCCATTTTAAACAAATTTCTATAACACAGGAATACTTGGGTACAGGGAAATTTTTTCTTATGCAACAATGCATCATTTTTTACTGTTCTTCCTCTTCCATCTCTTGAGATATGATATGTCATCATAATATAAGAATGGTTCAGAGACTGATCCTTTTAAAGGATGAGAGACAAATCTTTCCCGTTTAAAATCATTTTTCTTATGCCCCTTTTTAAATGATCTTGGTATATACTGGGTAGACCAGGAATTAGCATAATTGTCCTTTACTCTGTTTGATAAGAGGCAAGGATCAAAGTTTATTTTTCCCAATTACTTTGAAACAAATCGATGAGCATTTTGCATTTTACGAATCTTGCACATCTTCTGAACATGATTTTTACTACCACAAGAATAACAACATTTGATATTATGAGAGTTGTAATGTTTGTAGTTACCTGTTTGTGCAAGGTTGTTGAAAGTTACTTTATCTTTCTTTACTCTTCTTAGCTTCGATCATTTTTCTTCTTCATCACTTTCCTTCTTCTGGAATGATTGATCATCAACTGTTTGTTTTTTCCTACAAGATTTTTTACAGTTGCATTGAGCATTTTCTTTTGGAGAATCCTCTGTTTGAGTGCATACATATTTAACAAACTTAGTTTCATTTTTAGGAACTACAGTATTATTTCCTTCATATCCTAAACTACGTGTGTCTCCATAGCTTCTTCCTGACTCCAGTAAAGAGGACAAGTTGTTTGAACTCGCATTCATTTTTCTCATTATAGAGATTTCCTCTTTTAATGAATTATTTTCATCAAGAGTAGTGTTAAGAGTTTCCTCTAAACAATTTATGTTAAAAAGACCTTTTTCCTTTTCTTTGAAGCACTCTTGTTGGGAGTTCAATTTTACTTTAGAGTCATCAATCTCCTTTTCCAGAAGATAGATTTTTTCTTGAGATCTTTCCAGATCTTTTTCACAAGTTTCTACATGATGACGTTCAGTATTCATCCTTTTGTAGCCACAAACTTGTTGTGTGAATTCTTCTTTTAGTAATTCATGCTATTTATAGAGATTTTCAAACTTTAATGTTAAATCTCGTTTTCTTTCAAGTGTAGAGAGAAGTTCATTAGAGCAGAAAAGAAATTGTTTACTCAATTCCTTTAGTTCAGAAGTTTTCACACTTGATCTTTCATTAGAGATCTCAAGAATAGAACTCAAAAATGTCTCATTAGAGATCTCATCAATTGAGCAATCTGAGATTGAAGAACAATCTCCTTTTGAGCACATATCTTGTGATACACTAACTTAGCTTTTCTTAGTTTTCGCTCTCGCTTAACTTTGCTTTGGCCCATATATTATAGGTTGGATTGCACCAAACACAGATTGTTAGATCTTTTCGTGTTTGCCTACTCCGATAACAATTGAAAAGACGAGGGTACCCAAATATACCCCAATCTAAAACTTTTCCACTTATAAGTCCTTTCTCCGAAAGTGAATGTCTATGGACTGAGTCGAGATAATACAACTAATCGGTTCACACTTTGTGTGATTTTCTATGGATACGAGATCGAGACAATATAAAAACGAAGTATGTTTACTTGATAAAGGGTTCGGACTTAATCAAACACAATAGGATTACTATCAAGTAAATAGGAATTAACGTTTGTGTATTTTACTTCTAATTATAATAAAACATTTATAATTGCGGAAATAGAAAAGTAAAAAACACAACAAGATTTTGTTAACGAAGAAACCGCAAATGCAGAAAAACCCTAGGACCTTGTCCAGAATTGATACTCTCAGGATTAAGCCGTTATACAAAATCAAACCAACTTCGTATAATTGAGACGAAACAACTAAACCTATAGTTCACCTAGTTCCGTCTGTATTCCCATGCCTCTAACGTGTAATAAGTCACGTACTTGGAACAATTCCTTTGGTTCGTATTCCAAATAGTAAAGGAACAACAAATCTGTTTGGTAACAACTCTTTTCAACCAAGTGATGTGAGTTCGACAAAAGGATCTTCCGTTTATCTCAATAAACTCCTTTGTCAGGTCCTTAGATCTATCTACTAACAACTACCAAAGTAATTGTCTAGATTTTTCAATCAATACTTTGAATCACAAAGAAACGTATTGATGTCGATCTACTCAACTAATCAATCCAATATACCACAACAATAAACCGATTATAGTTGGATCCTCTTTAACCGAAACAAGTATTGTGCACACCAAAGAGTATGAACCCAAATCAAAAATCTTCAAAGTCTTCTTTGTCTTCAAATCTTCTCAGATCTTCAATAAACACCTTCACACAATCAACTTGAATCTCTTGTGATCAATCACGCACAAAACGGAGTCTGTTAACAATGGATTATCACAAGACGTCTTTAGATCTACAAACAGTCCAAAGATCACCGTCAAAACTTCGATTTAGTTTGAGTGAATCTTATATCAGAAGAGAAGATTCTCAAACGTAAACAAACTAGGTGCAATCAAAGTTCAACAACCGTTAGTCAATCAAATCAATCGAAAACTAATAATAAACCGCAATTATCTAGTTTCCCACCAACGATACTAATAGAGCTTCTGAATCCCAAAGAAGTTTTTAAACTGAGCGGTCGTAAGAGATTTCGCCTAATTAGGTTACTTTCCTCTCCGAATAGGCGGCTCCACCAGTAACAACACAACTAGGTAGTTTTGATGGCTTTGAGGATTAGCTTGCTTGAAATGAAAACGTTGATATTTATAGACCAAGGAAGTTTGGACACCAAGGAATTTCCAAAACCGAAAATATTCTCAAGATATGCAATATATTCCAGATTCGGTTTCCATAATTCCTGGAAATGCTTTGTCCAAAACATTGACCAAAAATCTCTTAGAAAATCTCTAACTAGTAAATGCACATTACTAATTTTCATTTCCAGAAATAAAATTAAAAATCTTAATTAAAAGATTCTCAATTTATTTTTCGATCCGGGATTTTCCTTTATCTATTAAGGAATATCTTTGAACAATAAAAGATAAGTGTTACTGCACATGTTCAAAGTATGTCGACATCCTTACTTTGCAAGTCCTTTTTCATACTTACAATCTTGGAACCGATTTGCCACACTTCCAAACAAGTTTAGAATTGGTTTATCTGACTTCCAAGAACTATGTGATTGATTAAGAACACTCAATCACAAATCATGGGTTTAACGGTTCTACCAAAACAAGTTTCGGCTCAAACCTCCATGTGAGTACTGTGCATAGTCATGCTAGTTACCAAAATTCGGTTGACTTAGGTACTAGGATCGTTTCCCCACATACTTGTGGTAACTACCTGTATTTAGTGCACATGTCCATAGGATCGGTTCCCCGATCACTAAAAATGTGTTGCACATGTTCAAAGGATCGGTTCCCCCATCAACTAAAAACGTGTTGCACCTCTTACAAGGATCAATTCCCCACTTGTAAAGTTGTTGCACCTCTTACTAGGATCGGTTCCCCAATTGCTAGATAAAAGTTGCGCCATTTACAAGGTATCGATCATACCATCTTGAGTGATTACTTAAGATCGGTTTCACTAATAAAAGTCATACCAATACATAAGTCAGGCCTTGTGAATAGTTTTACCAAGAACATAAACAAGTTTATGAGCGGTTATACTAATCACACATATTGGTAATTCAAAATAGATTTGCAATGAATAACAATACCAATAAGCCTAGCGATTTACCTTTCGATTCACAAAACGAGATTATGAATTTACTTCCTTTAAACGAATGTAAAAACATTATTTCCTAGGATGAAATCTTCACTCATACCCATACTTAATCACAATAGCATTCAAACGATTATGTCGATGTATTATATACGAAGTTCAAAAGGTAAATGTTATACTTCGTATTGTATTCCTTAATACTACGTCCAACTATAGTGTAATCATTCATGCTTCGCAGTTATGTTTTCAATATGCATGACTTGAAAGATACATTAGGGAATAAAACAGTTCAAATCAAATATTAGTAATCTCAAGTGGAAGGATGATGTCGTCGTTGTAGATCCTTACTTCTTTACTTCTTCAAGTCTTCGTAATACTTGTAATGTCTCATATCCTAATACTTTCAAGCTAACCTATACGAAGTTGACTCTAGTACATAATCAAGCGACTCTTTAAATGAGTTTTGGTTCACTAAAATATGACAATCAAACTTGACATACCAACGCTTGGTGGGTTCAACCAAGCTATGCTCTAATAAACTAGTAAAGAAGCGTAAATACATTTCCAATGTGTGATTAACTACGCTACTTTGCCCGTCCGTTTGAGGATGATAGGACGGAGTGAAGTTGAAAACAGTGCCATTAACCACTTGGCCCATTGTTTGGGTTGATAACTAGTAAAGAAGCGTAAATACATTTCTAATGTGTGACTAACTACGTTTTAAAATGATAGGTTGGACCGAAGTTGAAACAAGTACCGTTAAGCTAAAATATTCTTTTCAGAATGCACTTGTAAATTTCGGATCTCTATCACAGACAATTGATCGAGGCATGCCATGCAATCTAAATATATTATCAAAGAAGTTTCTAGCTATTCCAATAGATGTATATGCATGAGATATGTCAATGAAGTTTTTATACTTTGAAAACCGATAGACTACGACAAATATAGTCTTACTGTATGAAGTTATCTATCCATCGATGAATTGCATAGGTATATCCTCGCATATTTGTCGAGGAAAAGGTAGAGGCTTGGGAAGTCCCGCATGTGCAAGATTTTCAGTTTTATGACGTTAACAAGTATTACAGTTTTGTATGAAGTCTTTAATCATTTTCCTCATTCCCGTCCAGTAAAAATTTGGACGAATTCCCTGAAAAAGTTCTTAACAAAACCCTCATGAATGCTTGAAATGACAAGGGTACCCAAGTACACCACAATATTTTCATTTCAACCTGTAAGTCTGATACCTTGAGCGATTATCTATAAACGAAGTCGAGACAATACAACTTAAAGATATTCACTTAATAATAGTTACAGTTCAAAATCGATTTACTATAGGATCAATATCAAGTGATTGGGATTAACGTACAAGTGTATTTACTTTTAATTATAATAAAGAAAATCATAATTGCGGAAAGTAAAATAAATGACATAGTTTTGTGTATAGGTAGGGATCGATTTTACCTTGACTCTTAATATAAATTAATATTAGTTCTACTTAAATTCCCTCATTAGATTCGAATTGGTCATCCAATAGATCTTCATATAAAACCGGACTAAAACACCTATTGAATTATTTTCGATTAGGAAACTAGTTCATATATCTACTTCCTTAAACCAATGTAATAAAACATAGTTTCCTAGGATGAAAACACACCTCTATCCAATACACAATCAAGTAACAAGTTACAAAGATTATGTCAATGTCGCATTTACGAAGTCCAAAAGATAAACGTTATACTTTGTAATTCAATATACTTCCTTGACACTTTGATCATACTAATATTACCACGTCTAATACTAGAGTATCATATATATAACCTCGCATTCTATTTTTTCAATCTTAAACGACTTGAAAGAAATGATAGGATTGGAAACAAGTCAAGTCAGTATTACTAACCTCAAGCGGAAGGATGATGTATTCGTTGTAGTCGCTACGTCTTCACGTTCTTCAGGTCTTCAGAGTAATACTTCCATGTATCAACATTCCTATATTTTTTAGTCAAACCTTAATGAAGTTGACTCTAGTAGTTTTAATCATGCAACTCTAATTGAGTTTTGATTCTAAAATATGACAACCAACCTGGACATACCAACGCTTGGTGGGTTCAACCAAGCAACACTCTAAAAAGGGTGCAAGAAGAGCAACTCAGTTAACGCCTGTAGGATTGGAGAACTTTAGTTTTAATATTTTCACCAAGATCAAAATTTCAAGAAAAGCTAATTGATGCATAAATTAATTTCTCGTCGATAAGGGGCCTTTGATTTATAAAATGGTAGAAATATTTAAGAGTAAACAGTATTGACTTCAGAATTATACAATAAGAGAAGGGTTAGAAATGTGGTTTTAAAGCTTAATATCACTCAAGCGTATGATTTCCTTGTTTGGGATTTTTTTGTCCGAAGCAATGAGACATATTAGGTTCATTGAAAGTATTGGTTGGCCCAAAATTTTGTTTACTCCTGCTCAAGAATATGTGTTTTTGAAAATACAAGTTTAATGGATTTTTCCAAATTGGAAATGAGGTTAAGACAAGGTGACCCCAAATTACCTATTATTCAAAGGATGTTTGGAGAAAAAATTTAACTCATGTATGGTCAACTCTAAGAAGTTAATTTCAACGGTGAGTAGAAATGGGATATATGTAATCGATATCTTCTTTGTTATGACGAAATTTTATTTTTCAGTTGGGGAAAAGTTGATGAGAATGCCGAGGATTATTAACCAACTTTTTCAGGGTAGGTGGTGAATATGGGAAATAACATGTATTTTGTGGGATAAATTATAACTGCAGGAATAATCAAACTGTTGTTGACATTTAGATTAACCTTTCAAATTTTTCTAGGTGAATATTTACGACCTATTTCAAATCCATTGTCGGTAAAATCTTGAGATGCATGTGGTTTGGCAGAAATGTTACAAAACAGACTCGCTGGTTGGCAAGGTAAAATAGTTCCTATCAAGAATTATTAATCTTTATCAAGTGAGTTCTTTATACCATCCTCATCTATAATATTATGTATATATGTGGTTTAAAATGTGATGAAGCTATGTGAAAAGGTCATAAGGTTTTTCTTAAGGTCTGGAGATCCCGCGGTAAGAAAAATTATTAGAAGACAATAAGGTTTTTGTATGCTCTTGTGATCCTATAGTGAAATTGTCAGAGCACTACTCTGTCATACTTGCAAGTTTTGTTATCTCAAGCATGTTGTCAAAGTTAGATGCAAAAATATATATCTTGAATTATAGTCTACTAAAGTCAAGTCTCGGACTAGGATTAGAAGTATTGTAGTTGAGTAACAGACATCATTGACAACCCTTGAATATTGAAGACTGAACATCAAATAAAGGTATTTGAAGAACTTCATCGACAAAAAAGTATGTGAAGACTGAACCATCCTATTTACTCACGATATATATCGATCTATCTTATGAGACTATGTCGTGTGATTTTAGTAGATTTAATGTCGCAAAGAAGAAATTTCGAGTCACGCTTGTCTTGATAAATTTCTCGAAATATGGTTCAAGCAATGAATCGTTATTCATAAATCCTTAGCAATCTTGGTTAAGAAAAATTTATTTTTCAAGAACTATTTTTGTTTCAAGTTGATAATTTAGAAATTGCCGAAGTAATGATATTAACTATATGTGGCGATGGGGAATGTTTCAAATTTTTTAAATAGAGTTTTCAGAACGTATTTAAATTCTTGACACATGATAGGTACGCATACCCAGTACGCGTACCCTAGTTATCCGAGTTCCGGAATAGGGTAGGTACACATAAAGGGTATGTATACCCTAAGGTTCTGAGTTCGTGAACGGGAGGGAGGTACCCCAAGGATCTGAGTTCGTGAAAGTCTAAGGGTACATATACCCAATATGCACACCCCAACAACTTGAGTTTACGAGACTAATCCATAGGTATGTGCACTCCTATACATACTTACCCAATATTGAACTAAGCAGATGCGCATAATCTATTTTCACAAATATGTTTGGAATTTCCATTGCTACAAATCTCATAAACACTTCTAAGACAACTTTGTTCACTAAATTAATTTGTGTTTGTGAATCATGATTTAATTCTTGAGTGTTAATGAACACGACATTTGCTTGAAAGTTGAAAAGGATTATTTTCCAATCTGAACTATCATGTACACGGTTCCATAACCCTGTACCATAGTGTATATTCTTTTATGTAATTTCAATGCGAACATCTCACATGCTTACATGAATTTAAAGTTATCTTATCTCGAATTGAAATCTATAAATAGAGAGACTCATGCAACAAGATTTCTCAATCTAGGCATTCCTATGTCCTAGTTACTTGGTAGAGTGGTTTTCTAAAAACCTAGGTTTCCTCTGAGAGACATAATTTGGATACGACTTAAAGATTTTACTTAGGGATTCGTGAACCAGGTCTGATTATATTTTACCTCATAGTTCATGTATCCCGATCTTGTTCTTATTGATCTTCGGGGTTCTTTACATCTCATATCAGAAACGAGGTAGATATAAATCGCAAAGTTCTTTTCGTCTCAGATTTTGTAATTCCTTAAGATAAATATCTAAACTCTTCTTCGATTTGTTTGGATTATTATTGAGAGGTGGTTAGTAATGCAAGCTTCTTAGCTAACTGAGTATAAGTGTTCCAGATACGTGAGGTTTGTTAGACTTATTTATTGCAAGCATATTTCCAAAACCAGGTCGAAAGATTAACACAATAATCAAAGAGGCTTATCTGTTAGAGGCATATTGGTACCAAAAGTCTTCACTTAGGTTGAAGCAATTCTTAGGCTGTAAGGGATGTCAACTAAAGGAATCAATTGCCTGCAGCCTTGTGAGGTTCAAGAGACGTAAGGAGCACGACTGCAATTGATTTGCGTGAAAGGGTTAATTCGGTCTCAATTAAACTCCAGTCCGGAGTCTGATAGTAGGCTAGTGTCTGTAGCGGTTTTATATAACTTGGTATTCAAATATGAATTAGGTCCCGGAGTATTTATGGAAGTGCATGTTAACAAAACTTATGGTATCTTGTATTTTCCATTTTCCACGTTATATTCTTTATCTTTACAATAGGTATAACACAAGTAGTATGTAATCAATCTAGGTAGTTTAAGTCCTTATTAGTTGAATTGGCTTAAGATGGTCTGAAAATATTGTGTTCCTCCAAAAGGTTTGGAAGATTGTTAGGAGGTGTACCACCGGTGAGAATATGAAATAAGGGAATATTAAGATGACTTCTAGGTGTTGTCTATGTGAAAATGATGAGAAATATGTGTAGCATATACTGCAATTTCAGTGAGTTAACACAGATTAGTTACGCGTTATGTTCTTATTTTTGAACCCTCATTTTATGGAGGATGTTTTATATTATGCAAGAAGTAAATGTGCAACGGCGAATAAAGTCTGAAAAATGATGCCGTTATAATGGAACTTGGACTTTTTGCAAATAAGGTATTTTTGAAAATGCAAACCCTAATGTGAAATCTAGCAAGAAAATGATTCTTAATTTTACTGGTGAATGTGAGATAAGAATGAAAGGTGATACGAGGAACTGAGCTTGTAATCTACATGTATTGAAACCCTTTGAAATAAAAAGTAGAGGTGCACAAAATGTGTACAGTTGAGTGTTTCTTTTATTTTTACTGTGAAAACTAGTTGTTGTTATATTATGATGTTGTCTCTTTTAAGGAAACACTCTGTTGCTTTGGTAGTTGTAGTTTCTTGTGGTAATGGTTAACTAAGAATTATCTGGAAGAAGTGATGGAAATCATAAGTGCTATGAATGGGTAGTAGTCAAACTTTATTACAGGGTTTGTTTAGATCAGGGTCAAGTGCAGTTTGAACTGTATTTGTAGATGATATATCATTTTAAGCTTTGGATACAAAATGGCAGAAAGCTTATGCTAGGATTTTGGAAATTTCTTTAAACACGGTTATACACAGATCAAATTCTCTGCGGATAGATTCACTAGAAAGGGTGTAAATCCGGATAGAGATCAATCTATAATGTATACGTCCAGGCTTGATTTCCTTTCAATAATTTGGAGCCATGTTCAGTCATGTTTTCAATTTTGTGGAGTATTTATGTCAAATTTGTGCTTTTATAATGGTTGTGGCCTGTTGCATCCCTTGAGTTGTGCCTTTTATTGTTGATTGGGGAAGAAAAAAAACATTAATCTATTTTTAAAATTGAAGACACGTTATTGAAGTGAGCATAACTACATATCAACTAAATCAATTTATATGCTTCAAAGAAAAAAAACTAAATCAATTTATGAAAATAGTATCATTATGAAAACTTGAAGAGGTCCTATGAGACTTCCAAAAGCTTGCTACTTAAAGAGGTCTTCTCTCTCACCTCCCTAGCTCCTTCACAGAACCAAAAAAAAAAAATCAATATCGTTAAAGCTTATTACTCAGATGTAGTCCATTTTGGACTGGATGTGAACAAGTTTCTTTTCTTTTTCTTGTTTTCTTAGATAAAATAGCTAGTAGTTTAGGTTAGATATATTTAGGTTTTTGTTTTAATTTCCGTTGTCTTTGGGAGATTTTTATGGTGTGTTTTTGTGGGTGTTTTGCTCCTTTTGTTTGTGTATTCTCCTTCATGGAGATTTTCTCTGTGCTCTCATGGCGTTTCTTTGTGATCTTAATGGAGATTTTAGGTGTAAGTTCAAGTATGATGATCAAGATTCAAGACTTTGAAAATATCACTCTCATATTTTTACCGAAAATTTCAAGACAAAAAAAGCCTATCAAACGGGTTGGATTATAATTCCAAAACCACTCTTTCAATTTTCAATTTACTGGGTACTCTAGTTGGTAATTTGTTATTTCTCGTCACAAATTAGGTAACTTCATTAAACTAATTTTTGTGTACTTCTTATACAGATAATTATTAATAATATTTAGAAGAGAAAATAGAAGGCCTCACATGGGAGAAGGTCGATGGTATCTATTGTGAGGGTTAATGCCTCTCTTCACACTCTCTCGCACCGTCTTGGGGACATTAATTTGATCCCTAAAAACGCGGTATATGGGAGCTGTCTTGATGACTTTGGCAACACAACAAGTTCCTTAACTAGCAAAGTTCACACAAAGCTAACTCCTCAATCCCTTTAGGCCATTTCTTATTCCATATTATATACTCATATTTCTGTTTCATTTCAGGATTAGCTCTTATAATTCCAAGAATTTGATTGATTAATCACTAAGTAATGCCAATATATTATTCGTCAGCAATAATTTAACGTTTTCATTTGCATTTTATATTAATCTTTGAATTCTTCTTCCTTGTATTCAGTAGTTTTGGGCTCATATGAACTGATGATAAACTGATCAACTGAATGTGTACTGCACATGGGGAGGGGAAGGACTGATAACCCATCATTTGATGGGCCCCTTCAATAATGAGTTGATTATATTCCAAATTCACCATTAATTAGTTTGGATCAGTTAGTGTCAGCAAGTACGTATATATTATGTTAAAAATGCGAACAAATGATATTCTAATTTCCATTGCTTAATATATATCTATGACCATGAGAGACTATTATGGCAAATTACAGGCTCTCGATTTTGGTTCACATGGGGACTTTGACATATAGAAATCGGCATTATTGAGGAAAGGAGTAATTCATTAGATGAAAGAGCTTGTTACATTGTTTTGTTCGGCCAGAACTTGGCTGGAAATACAATTTGGTACTCTAGCTATTTTGGATAGAATATCCGTTATCTTATTTTTCTCCTTTGGAACATAATAACATTTCCAAGAAATATTTTTTCTAAAAAAGGAAATAATTTCTGCAATGTGATACTGGATCTTCCATGTTATATTGATCCTTCCTTTTGTAACTGCATCCGCTATTAGTTGAGAGTCCAACTCGAAGTTCAGATTGACAAGATTAAGACTGTTTGGCCACTGCACTGCTGCTTCCAAAGCTAGACACTCAGTATGTTACGCGTTTACTGGATCATTGATGAATGCACATTTTGCTGCTCTTGGCTCACCTGCAAAATTACGGATTATCAGTCCTATGCCCCCAGACTTAGTTAAAGCATGAAAAGATCATCACAATTACAAGTAAGAAAATCTGTAGCAGGTGGAGTCCAAGTTAGGTTTTGTCTACTTATCCCGATATCACTATTCTGTAATGAAGTAGTGATTGTATTAGCAGCAGACTGAGTTAAAGAGGATAGAGTAGCTCTTGTTCTTGCTATAAACCCATGGATGTTAATAGTTTTTTGCTGGAACACCACCTCACATTCTTCAGTCCAAAGACTCCAAGCAATGGTGGCTCTCTTGGCGATCTCTTTGTCTGCAATATTTTCCTCTATTCCTTCCTTAAACCAATCCATTATCCAGTTATTAAGATCACTTGGTACAGCAGAATTGCAGCCTAAAGCTAACCAAGCTGCTCTTGCAAAGTCACAGTGCAAGATAATATGAGTAACTGTTTCAATTGTACTATAACCCACCGGACAGTTAGCTTCTATATCACTGATCCTCATAGAAAGTTTTTCTCTGGTAGCAAGAGTGTTTGAAAGGCATTTCCATAAGAAGTGTTGTACTCTTGGAAAGGCCGGAAGTCTCCAAAGTTTGATCCATATATTTCTCATAGCAGGGTTTGTAAAAGCAAAGTTGTATTTATCCTCATAGAGTTTCTTGTAGGCCGATTTTACAGTAAAACGCCCGTTCTTCTCCAATTTCCAAATTAGTCTGTCCCTGTAATTAGGATGTATGGAGATTTTGGAGATGATATGGCTACCTCTGGCAAGAAGAGTGGATGAAGAAGGTTTACGTCCCACCCGTACCAACGGAATTGAAAATATCTTTTACATTCATGAACCGATGTGAGATGTTGGAATTTATGATAGATGTTGGAGGTTGATGTAGTTCAGGAATCCACTTATCGTACTAGATTCTGATTTTTTCACCATTCCCCAGCTGTCAACAATTGTTTTCCTCAATAAACTTTAACTCAGAACCGATGCTTTTCCAACTCCATGAAGAGTCTTGTTTTTCTTCAACATTAAAAAGATCTCCATTGCTGAAATATTTAGCTCCAAGTGTTTTGGCCCAAACTTCATCCTCTCTGGTACACAGTCTCCAGATAGATTTAACGAGTAAAGCTTTATTAAAAAGATGCATATCTCTGAATCCAAGTCCTCTATCATGCTTGTGTCTACAAAGGTGATTTTTTGAAATAAGACGCAAACCCCTGATGTTCTTTTTTCTTTTCCAAAAACTTGTTTGAGCCGAATTTATACTGGATATAGTAGTTTCTGGCAATTTAAAAGAAGTCATATGGTAAACAGGGATTGAGTTAAGAACGTTCTTCACCATAACTGTCCTACCTTCTTCTGATAAGTTTATTGCCTTCCAAACATCAAGATTAACCTTCATTTTATCCACTATAGTAGAGAAAGAAACTCTCTTATTTCTGCCAATGAAGAAAGGAAGACCTAAATATTTCTCATTAAGGTTCATCTGGTTGACATTTATAATACCAGCAAGTTCATTGCAAACATCTGGGTCCATTTTTTTGCTGAAGTAGACAAATGACTTGCTGAAGTTGATCATCTGTCTGGAGCATGTGCTGAATTCTGCAATCATTTCTAGTATCTTCAAAGCTTGAGTTCTGTTGGTTTTGCAAAACAATAAGCAATCGTCCGAAAATAAAAGATGATTAATTCTTATTTTTACTCCTGGTAACTGATTTGAATCTTCACAGAATGTCAATTTTCTAGAGAAGGATTCCATTGCCAGAATAAATAGGTAAGTTGATAATGGATCACCTTGCCTAATTCCTCTACTTGGATTAAAAAGTTGACCAGGAGATCCGTTTAACATTACCTCTATTTGAGTAGTGTTGATACATTGGTGAATAAGCTGACACCATTTATCGCAGAAGCCAAATTTCTTCATGATATCTAGCAAAAAAAGAGCACCCCAGTCTATCGAAAGCCTTGGACATGTCCATTTTCAATGCAAAAATACCCTCTTTAGCTTCAGTTCTCTTCATCGTGTGAACAATTTCTTGAACCATTATGATATTCTCAGATATTAATCTACCAGGCACGTACTTAGCTTGCATGAGAGAAATGAGTTTTTGAATGAGAGGCTTCATTCTCCGCTGTAGTATCTTGGAAATCAGCTTGTATGAAGTATTGCAGAGAGTTATAGGTCTGAAATCTTCTGGCTTATGGGAGGATTTAGACTTAGGAATGAGGCTGAATCTTGTCATGTTGAGCTTTTTGAGAAGATATCCTGATCAAAAGAAACCCTGCACCATTTTGCACAATCTACCTTGATTGTTTGCCATTGAGTCTGATAATATCCGGGTGGGAAACCATCCGGTCCTGGTGAGGTCCAGGCTTCCATGGACTTAATTACTTCTTGGATTTCATCTTTATCTGGAATTCTCGTAAGTTGTTCATTTTCTTCAGCCGTAACAATTGAAGGGATGTGACTTAAGAAATCAGTATTATCAGAAGTCCCAACAGAAGTACTGATGTTTTGAAAGTGGTTCAATAGTAGATTCTCAAGACTCCTCTCTGTCTTGACACCAAGTACCATCCGGTGCAAGAAGAGAGTCTATTCTAGTTCGTGCTTTCCTCCTATTAGCTTTAATGTGAAAATACTTTGTGTTTCTGTCATAGCTTTTGAAAAATGATCACCAGCCTTTTGCTTCCAGTATCTCGTCTCTAACTCATTCCACTTTTCGATGTCTGCTTCAATTCTTACAACTTCATTATGATTATTACCACCCCTGTCTTGTTGCTGAAGTGTGTGGAGTTCTTCTGGAGAGAAGAAATAGTATTCTGGATATGGCCAAAAACAGTTTTGTTCCAAATGGACAATTGTTTCCTCGTATTAGTGAGTTTGATAGATGATGGTACATCCTAAATTGAAATGCATCAGCATATGTCATATGGGTAGAAAAAAATTATTTAAATCTAAATGGTACACTGCAAATTGTATTCCCTAAATACAGGCAAGGCTTTTTAATCACAAAATTGGTTAAAAAGACCAAAACCAATAATTCCTGGATGAAAATGACACTGAAATGGTCATTTTCATCCAGGAATTATTGGTTTTGGTCTTTTTAACCAATTTTGTGATTAAAAAGCCTTGCCTGTATTTAGGGAATACAATTTGCAGTGTACCATTTAGATTTAAATAATTTTTAAATGGACAAAAATATAAAAATAGTCAGGATGTAAACAGTTTCATCCTGCCAATTTTCAAATATTTTTTCTTATTTTTAATTTACACATGATGCATCCAGTTTCATCCTCGCTATTTTTTAAGTTTAAGCCAGGATGAATCCAGTTTCATCCTTGCAAAAAATATTTTGTCCATTTCACCCGTACTGATTTTTACTCGTCCATTTGAACCATGTTTTTAAAATATTTGGACAAATGACCCATTTTCCGCTTTTTAATCGGGATTGCAGGGTTAGTTATGAACCGGAGGACAATAGATAATCCATCCAATATAAGACTAATCTCATCGTAGTAATTATATCAGTTCTTTTGAAAGACTGTTTTCCTTGCTACACAGAGGGATAGAGGCACCAACATAATGACCCATGAGATCACTGATGGAAGAAAGATAGCTGAGTAAACTAGAATAGTTCGGATCAAAGATGGACAGCTTTGTTCAACCAAATTACTAATCCTACTCGGGGAAGGCCTCATTCATATGACAGACATTTGAAAAGAGAGAAAGATCTTCTCAGAGCATAATATCTTTCATTCCATATAACCCTTTTCATTAGCATCCCACCTTCATGGAAAGTCCCGAGTACTCGCTCCCCGAGATGATCCCCCAGTCTTCCAGATAGGGAATGAGGTCCAAATTTAGTAGTACTTAGATTACCTGAAGATTTGCGCATTTAAGTTGGTCAAGCTCATAATCCAACGCGGAATTCCACCAAAAGTACGAGCCAACTTGCACATTTACAAAGCCAACGCCTCTCATTGGCCAGTTAGTTCCAAATGTGGGTCCAGAAGGAATCATACAGAGAGAAAGAGGAGAGTTTCATGCCAGGGTAGACACTGGCCAGCCGCTCGAAGAAAATGAGTCAAGTGATGAAGGTTCCTTGCTGTAGAGTAGAAGCCGAAAAAAAGAAAACGAAAGCAGAAATTAAAAAATGCAAAAGATTTTCTTTTTTAAAGATAATATAAAAACAGCTTATATATTAAAAAAAGGGCAGATACCCATACCAAAAGAACAAAGGACTAGTAGAGTACGGATGAGAAAAGTAAACCAACTGATCACCCCCATCTTCTTCTATCTCTATCTCTATCTCCATTATTGATCAGAGCAAGAACCGCGGAATCAATAATGAATGTACATGATGCCGCTTGCTTTGCTAGCTATATTCACATCGTTTTGCGCACCACCACCACCACCTCTACCTTAATTCCTCCCATCTCTCTATAGAGTCTATAGATTTCTTTACTGTCTCTCTCCGCAAGAATTCTTAATGCATTTCCTCTCAACAACTTGTACGTAGTACCCAGCTATCACACCATACTTTAATAAATTCCTTATTAATCATTCATCTCTCTTTACTAATCACTATATATATCAACCCTCATTTGCTTCCATTCTCAACATCATATATCAATCCAAACAGCAAACACATTTCATTGCAATCAAAATCATCAACATCAACTACAACTCCTCCTCATCATCATCATTGTGCTATCTTTTATAAGTTTGATCAAAGATGACTGCAACAAGAGTTATTAAGAAGATTTTAAGTTGTGGATTGAAGAATTCATCATCAAAATCTGCAAATCAACTCCCACAAGGTCATGTTAGAGTATATGTTGGTAAAGAAGAATTTCCATGCAAATTTGAAGTTGAAGCTAATTATTTAAACCATCCGCTGTTTGAGAATTTACTTCAATTGTCTGTTGAGGAATTTGGCTACTCATATAATGGTGCATTGAGGATAGCATGTGAAATTGATCTCTTTAAATATCTTCTTGATCTTC
This sequence comes from Papaver somniferum, assembly GCF_003573695.1. Lineage (NCBI taxonomy): Eukaryota > Viridiplantae > Streptophyta > Magnoliopsida > Ranunculales > Papaveraceae > Papaver > Papaver somniferum. The sequence continues at coordinate 162,037,326 of NC_039362.1, read as the reverse complement.
TTAAATCAAGAAATCCAGTTGCTCATTACATGGAGTTACAAGATCTTATATCTAAATTCTACAGCATTAGAAAAAAGGGTTCTCAGTAGAAATTTAATTAGTTTCCCTTTTTCATTCTTTTTTCTCTTCTAAGGATGATTCTCGTATGTTTATAAAGAGAAATCTCCTTTTCTTTTTTGTATCTCTTATATGTTAATACAATTCTTTTCACAAATTTCCTCGATTCTTTTTAATTGTGCATCAATTTTTATTTTTATTTCGAGAATAATGTGTCTAAAATTCTTAAGATAAACCTCTATTGAAAAATGTACATATTGAGATGATAATGACCAGAAGTCCCTCCTTCATTTGGATAAATATGCATTCAACAATGCACAGAAGATTAGCAACAGTTAGCAGTTGATCTATAATCTGTTGCAGTATGAAATATTTTTGCAACCATTTTCATTAAGCATTACAAAATTAGGCTACTTTGGAAAGTTGTAAGCAAATTATTTTCTTTATCGTGTTGCAAACAAATTATATGTATAGTTTAATTGGTGTGATTAGTCTCAAAGCGATTAGCATTTAGCATTTAGAATCACGATCTTAAGCAAATCTGTACTACCTGTATGTATGACAGTTGTAATTGTTTTAACAAATACAAAATTTAAATTCATTTTAAGTGAATAATTAAGGGAGTTAGATAATTTTTGTATTATCAAATAATATTATTCCTTTCACCATAATACAGTCGATGTTATTATCTAATTAGGATTCGATTTAATTATTCCATGATTTGCTTTCAATGTAGGCAATATAATGATTTGGTGTTTAAGCTTTGGTGTTTTCCGTTAATACTGGTATGTTGGTTTCGCCAAGATTATATAACATGGGCCAGAAATTATGGTTCCATGAGTTACTTCACAAATACAATAGTAAGAAGTAGGATTTCTTGCAGGTGTTTTACCGTGAGGAACATACACCGCAAATCAAGAAGTATCATCCTAAAAGCATGGTTGTGTATACCGCCAGGTGTGGACTTCTTTAACGTGAAGAGTTGGGAGGAACCGACGGAGAAGAAGATGACAAAGTTAACGAGGAACTTATTGTGGGATCAAGGAAAGCAAAAGTAAAATGTGATGAATTTTTTCGTCCAAGATCTATAAATCTAAGGCTAGGGGAAGGCAGGGGTGTGAAATTTAAAGCTAACTAAGGCTTAGTGCAGTGGGGGACTAAAATTCAAGATTCAGCGCGAGGCAGGTCACCAAAATTTGGCGCCTAACTCTTACAGGAATCCAAGATTCAAGATAAAAATGCCCAATGATATATCGTCAATCGCCAAAACCATTTGATCTAATAGCTGAGACAAAAAAAACACCAAATGATTTGGCGTATTTAAAGTAACCTTCAAATATTAATAACTACATAAGATCAAAAGTAAATTTCCAAATGCCAAATGGTATGGCGTCTCTTGGTTGGTTCGATCACGTTCAACCAAACTGTTGAACCTGGCGGAATCAAGGTTAAAGGCCACGCTTTTCCCCTTGAATCTTGAAAGTTAGAGGACGACTACACTAAGTCTAACATATCGATTCTGCTATGTGCGGAAATACTCGAACGAAAAGAATAACGCATCAAAAGTTTCAAGCTAACCGAAAAATTCTAATGCAAACAAATAATTCAAGGATGAGGCCGATCTTTCGGAGAGTGTGGTTAAAGCAACTCATGCTTTGCAGAACCATCGTAAATTGACAATTCACAATGGTTAGACAATCAGATTTTGGCAAGATAAATGGCATAATACGTAATGCTTGAAGGAGTTGTTTCGCGTGGTCGACAAAGCTTGAATTAGCAAACGAGCTATTATTTCTGAAATAATAGAATAAGTAGATGGTGTTGCAGAAACAGGTCTAGGTATAAACTTGATACAATTGAGCAACTTGAATGGGATTTACATAGAGAATTTGGTGTTGTTCCTAACATTACTCAAGGTGAAGATCATGTATCAAATATTAGATGAACTCAGTACCAGGAAGTGCGAGTCTTTTTGACAACCCTTCTTTCTGCTAGTTTCAAGGATATCTTTGTAGAAGAAAGATGTCTCCTAAATTCAGTTCTATTCTCTGGTTGAGATCTCATAAGTCAACTCTCTACCAAATCGAGTTATGCTAAATAATAACAGTGTACGGAAGTGTTATATCAATGCTCGGTTGAACCTGCAAGTTTTGTTATAGCAAGCTTGCTTTTAATGTTATATGATAAAAACTATCTCTTAATTTCTAGTCTACTAAGTCAAGTCTCGGACTAGGTTAGAATTTGGTAGTTGAGTATCAGGCATCACCCTCAAAGACTAAAGATCGACGAAGACATTTGGATAAATTCTTTTATAAGGTATGTAAAGACTCAACCATTCTATTTTATTCACTATCTTACCATTCTATATTTTGAGACTATGTTGTATGACTTCTACTAGGTTTAAAAATACGAAGTTCTAAGTCAAGCCTGTCTTGTTAAAAATCTCGAAATATGATTCAAGCATAGATGTTCAGAAGACATTTTGAAACAATTTATTGTTCAAGAATTAATTTGCGGATCAGTTGAAAATCGCCCATACAAGTGATTTTTATCATTTGGGAATGTTTCAAACGTCATAGGAGAGAAACTCATGAACTTCTGATATTTCTGCTCATGGTAGGTTGAAAAGCCATTTTACAAACCATAGAAATCTGATTTCAGAAATACATGAAGGTTGGCGAACCAGTTTGCAAAATACATGAAAGGTTGGTGATTTGAATTTATGGTGTTGGTATAAAAAAATTAAGGTTGGCCAACCTAGTTCACAAAATGAGTCCATCTTAGTTCATAAACCGAGTACGGTTTTCCAACCTAGTTCGCGGACAATGTACATCTTAGTCCATTTTTATGACTCAAATACTTATTTTTTAAATTTCTGGTGTTAGTATAAAAGGCTTAAGGTTGGCGAACCTAGTTCACGAACCGAGTCCAACTTAGTTCATAAACCGAGTATGGTTGTCCAACCTAGTTCGCGAGCAATGTACATCTGAGTTCTTGAGCGAGTAGGGTTGGTGAACCCGGTTCACGAAGTGTAGCTCCCTGACTCGTGAACTTTAGCCTTAAGGTTCACGAACCGTTTCACCAATGGTCCCAGTAAAATTTAGCAGATGCTCAAAGACTTATTTTTTAAATATGTTTAGCATTTTTATGGCTCTATTAATAGATCAACATATTTAAATTCAGATAATCTAGTAAGGTAAAATAGAAAAATCTAACGATTGATAATCCGTAGTTAGATTCCAATCCTTTAAGACTATCATATGACCGTCAAAGTTCCAAGTTTCACTAAATAAAATTGCATCTTTGTCATCTGAATCTTGAAACTTGATTACAAATATGTTTGGTTCTAGAAAATGTACCTGAATACACCACTGGTTATGTCGACGAAGATGAGGCTAAATAAACCACGTAGCTCTATTAGCATCCTGCCAAATCATAATACCAGGAGCATAAATTTTAACAACTAAACTAAATTTCCATTCTCTGATTCCAGTAAATATAGATGTATTAGAATGAGTAAAAACCTTTCTTCTAATAGGTTATTCACTTATAGAAGTATCCTTTATTTGATAAGTAATATTGCATATCAAGTCTAGGCATTGGGGGGTAAAGGAAAAATAAAATAAAGACCAGAGAAAGGTATTGAAGAAAAGAGATGTGATATAATGGTTTTTATAGAAAAATCAAGATTATGCGTCAAATTATAGGAATGATATGTATGGAGGAAATGATTAAGAAAGTGAAGGTACAAATAAAAAAGTTGAGAAATAAAAGCATCCGTTGAACAATAGATAACTTCAAGCCTAAAAGGTCAGATAAAATGAAGAAGATAACCAATACTATGAAACCATATCATGTAACGTTCATAAATAAGAAAAAGATGAATAACAAACGCACCATTACCATAGAAAGCCAACTTTGAATCTGCCAACTGTAAAATTGCCAACTGATGAGAAACTCAATGATGTGATGAAACATTACTCCAACACCAACGCGTAGCACTAAAACAAGAGTGAAATTAAGCTTCCATTAAGAGAAAGAAATCAATTACAACATAGAGATTAAACATAAGAGGGAAAAGTAAAATAAAATTAAGGCAAATAATACAAGCATGGTTGAGTTGTGATGTTTCCGCATCATGGGACATATGTCAAAAACAAGAAAGTACATGCTTATCATGGGACATAAATTGCCTTTTCTTGACATGGTTAGTTGTCGTGACTGGTAGTCAATCGTCGATTATATAAAACACTTCTCTTGGGTGACCATTGTTTGGAGATTGTTGCATCATTAAAACCTTGTCCGAAAAATTTGATAAGACAAAAACTGGTCGAAGAAAAAAAAAGTACATGATTTAGGGTTTTAGAGTGGCGTTGGCTGTCATGAATTTCCTCATTTGTTAAACAACACCCCGGAAAACCAATTGGGACAAAACCTACACATTTAAAACTCATAATATTATCGACGTTGATGAGTATGTTTCTTCATTAAAAAACTCTCGCGGAAAACCACGTGGGACAAAACCTAACCATATGAAAAGAGTATAATGAACGTCGCTGGATAATGGTGTCGGACACACATACGTTAACTCGTGAAAACCTTGATAAGGAATAACGTAAAAACGTGGGGGTACCAAAATACACCACCAACTTTTTCGTAGGAAATCTGTATGGACAAACTTAAACACAATTCTGAGAGTTCAACTCTAGATACTATTCTCAATCAAAGAATGGTATCTAGAGTTGTATCTCTTTCTCTCACAATTAGAAAGATTACAGAGACTAGTCCATGAACCTGATTTACGTGTGAGAGTACTTGGGTGATTCCAAAGATCAATTTCCTAAGTAAACAATCAAGTCGTATCCAACAAACAAGGATGGATGTATCTACTTTGATTGATTAACGTAGAACTTGTGATATTTTTAATTATAAAGATAAACAATATAATGCAGAAAAGAAATAACACATACACCAGAAATTTTGTTAACAAGAAAACCGCAATGCAGAAATACCCCGGGACCTAGTCCAGATTGAACACCAAACTGTATTAAGCCGCAACAGACACTAGCCTACTACCAATTAATTTCGGACTGGAATGTAGTTGAGCCCTAACCAAGTATCACACCGATTAAAGTACAGTCGCTCTCCTTACGCCTCTTGAATCCCTGCAAGATTTTGCGCAAATGATTCCCTTAGTCGACGTCCTTTATAACCTAAGAGTTGCTTCAATTCAATTGAAGACTTTAAACCAATATGTCTCTCATAGATAAGCCTATATGCGTCATTTCCTTTTTGATCGTAGATCAATGTAATTAGAAATTGATAGAAATAAAAAAAAGTCTACCTAACCTCAGAATCCAGACTTATGCAACCCGAAGTGTAACCAAGATTATTATTCACCTCATGGTTATTAAACTTGTGGAATCAACAAAGTCTTAGACGAAGAGAACTTTGGAGATTTCTATCTATCTTGTTCAAGTGAGTATCTCAACAATCAAACAATATCAGGATACTCGGGCTATCAAGATAAACAATAACTGGACCTGGCTTCATGAATCTCTATGAAGCATTTGTAGTCGCTTAACCCTGGAAGGCTTCTAGGAAGAGAGGACGACTCTAGTTTACAACTAGGACACACCAAGAAAGTAGTATCGGGATTCAAAATTCCTGTTTGCTTGAGGTTCATCTTTTATAGACATTCAAAGCATAAGTTGCTTCGGGTTTAAGCTAAGATAGCTTTGGAACTGAGCAAACAATATCCATCGTTAAATGAATGTTTGAATCCGATTTACATAACAAGATATACACTTTGGTAAGGATGAACCATAACCTAACGGTGAACAAGACCACGCTCATGAATGGTTATTCGGAACTAGCCAAATGAACTATACGCTAGAACATTTTCATATAACAATTAAGACTTAACTCGAATCACAATTATATGATCAGGTTTGTTTATGGTGTTTTTAGAGATTATTCAAATGCTAATTATCTCGAAAAAATAATATATGTGCAAACGAATTTAATCGATATGGTAAGTAGGAGTAAATGGGACAAATACTTAACTTGTTCGTGAACAGTTATGTCATGGTACTTGTACCGGTATGTATACCTTAGAACATGACCGAGTTGCGGAGTTCACATAACTTTTTCGGTATGCGTACCGGTAAGGATACCATTAAAACGTAACCGAGTTCCGGAGTTCATATAATCTTTCTGATACGTGTACCAGTATAGATACCAAACATGTTCCGAGACCAACAGTTCTTTTCTAGTGCGCGTACTGGTTTGCGTACTGATACGGTTTCACGAGTTCACAAACTTTTTAAGGTGTGCATAATATGCGTACCAAAAATCTGTCTTTTGACATACAACTACTCCATTACGTGTATTGGATGTACAATGGTTTCGATTTGTAACAGTTTTTCCAGTTTGTAAGACTTGTATGTATACTTTCTTATATCCGAATTTACAGTAGTTCTGTATTTCTCTCTAAATCAATTCGAAACATTCTCAAATAACATCAATGACACATATTCCATCTATTTTCAAATGATAATCTTGAATCATAATTTTGATTGCGAACAATAAATTGTTCTTAACCGAAATTCATCAAGTAATTACAAGATAAACTTGACTCGAAATTTTTATATGCTTGCGATAGTCTAATTAGTTGCGACATTGTCTCATAGATAAAAATATAAAAAATAACTTGAGATATAGGTGGTTCGGTCTTGACTTACCTTTTGTTAAAGAAGTTCTCCAAGAGCTTCGGCTGATCTTCGCCTTCAAACTGTAGAACGCAATGATGACTGTTGTGATGTTCGTTTCTCAACTGCATCTTCTATCCGAATCCGAGACTTAACTAATTGTAGATCATAAATCAAGATATAGTTTTGACAACTAAATTTGGAAACACAACACTTGTGGGTTCCACCGAGCAATGCTCTAACAAAACCCTTAGGATAAAAATTTGGCGAAGGAAAAGGAGTACATGGCGTTTAAGTGTAGTGAAAGATTCTAAGTGTCTCCATAAAAAGTAAATCTTTCTCATAGTGGTTGGTGGTGAAAATATTAAACAACTTTCATAAAAATACTTTACCATTCACAGTATGTGGAAGACGGTCTGCCTTGCGACGGGTGTAAAATTAACATTGTATACCTCGCATGTAGAAGACGGTCTGCCTTGCGGTGGGTGTACTATTAACATTGTATACCTCGCATTTAGACCCCCCGTATATTATACACAAATTTCAGTTTGTCGCTTTGACTTCAGGCATAACAATGAAAGTCTTTGTAAACTCATTCATACTGTAAAATCAATATTAATCTTTATAAGCATAACCTGCAAAACAAAAGTTAGAATAACAAGATGATGCAAACATTATATTCGTCTATGGAACTTATAGACCATTAATTAATACACCTATGTACGTGACAGATAGATCACCATATACTCTAAGGGACCATGATAATGGTTTTATTTTAGCAATATAAAAAGCATTGTAAGTGTGACGGACCAGAAAATTACGCCTAACGCCTCGGTGCACAGGCCATAACTTTCATGATGCACCATAATAATGCTACTAACCGAGCCTTAAAGTTAGGCAAATGCACGTCTGTTTTCCCTTGCAAGCATGCTCGTGGATCATGATGCAGCTAACTTAGCTCCCACACCGTTCCAACTTACACTTGTTCTGTGAAGGGTTTAAAGTCTTGTAGGCTATGGCCAATGCACCTTACATGCATCACTGGCCTTCCGAGTCATGTCTAGGCATAAGACATGCCTTGAAGTTGCGCATAGGCCATTGCAGGCCTAATACCCCCTCTTCACTTATCTTAGGCATTCCTGAAAGCATGCACTTGTCTTGATCGTGCCAAGGGTGCATCAATTACGCTCATGACGTACTTTCCTTAGGCGTATGCAAGCTCCGTTAACTTGCATATCAGTGTAGCTTACTTTCAGGGCCATGCCCAATGCGTTATTAGTGCATGCCTAAGTCGAACGCCTTGATAGGAAGTATGAGCATACAAGCAATGGAATGTAACTTGCATCGTCATGTTTGGCCACAATCATCTCTTGTATCTAAGTAATAATGGTAATGGCCTAGTCCATGTAGGTCGTTCCGTAAAACTTCATCCAAGTGATGCATATTTTTTTCCACTTGATGGCATAATGATGCACATGCTTAATATGCTCCATTGGCATGGCTACACAACTAGAAGTGAGGCCTAAACATCATTCATACTCTTCCGACTAAGCTATGAAGCTTACTTGGTGCATGACATGCATATGCACCTTCAACCAACTACCCCTTCCTATATATGTTTTAAAGACATTTTTACAAATTTGATTAGGGGAGAAAAATGACTTCACCAAGTCTCAAGGTCGTGATGGATGCACATTACTACTATGCATAACTGCAATGTAGGGATGTGATGGTTGTACATTTAGTACTGGCGCACATCCAGTTCTAATTTACGACCATAATGGCTGAACATTTCCTGAGCCAAGTCCAATGAAGGTTCGTGATGGATGGATTTCTGGTTTTGTTCCATAAGCCACTCCAATATCCAGCAGTGATGACTGTACATTACTAAGGCCAACCTGCTCTGGCCTGTTGCAATATTGGCCATATGATAAGCACGAAAGTGCGACGCATTTTCACCCATAAATACATTAGTTGGGATCTATTTTATCACTAATAAACTTGTTTGTATGTGTTTTTGGGTAATAAACATTTTTGGAGAATTCGGCTCAAAAACTGGTAACTGCTAAACGAAACCCTACTTTGGATAAGGGGCACTCAATTACTAAGGGGCACTGATAGACACATTTTTGTGTCTAATTTGTATCGCTTCTATATATTGATAGTACTCATTTTTGTACTTATTATGGTATCTTATGTGTGTGTAGGTATTTTGACCAATAAACATTTTTGGAAAAATCGGCTCGAAAAGTTATCAAAGGCACCCCAAAGAGCATTTGCTAAACAGATACCCGGTTTGGATAAGGGGCATCCCCAGGACACCACCATGGCACCTGCTATCGGCACCCCTACTCTGGTTAGGGGGCGACCAGCTTCTTCCCCAAAATTCAAATCTTTTTGGCGGGAAAATTGTACTAGACCGAAGCAGATTTAGGGTGGAGTTTTGGGATGGATTTTTAAGGAGATTCAATCTCAGAATTTCGTTGGGCTGGACTTCTTAGATCATAACAGGGTTGGTACCATTGTTTGGATCGACCAGTTTGGGCTTAATAACCGTGTTTGAGCGAAACAAAGGAGGTGGAAGTTTATCGAGTTCTGTTGATGACTAGGGCATTTTTGCTCGGAGTTTTTCTTGGATTTGGTTTGGGATACGCCAGTTTTGATAAAACAGGACAGATGCTCGGTTTAAGTAAAACAGGGAGAAGAAGTTTTTCACGGGATTTTAGTTGAATATATGGAAACTATTGGATGAAGATAAGGGAAGAACGGTACCTGCTCCATTCCATAATATCCTTGAGAGATTCCGGGACGTCAGATTGAACTCAGAAGACGCGTGCAGAGAAGGTTAAAGAGATATTCCCGTAACTTGCTGAAAAAGGGAAGAGAGGATACACCGGAGATTTCACCGAGAGTTATCAGGTCTGTTGCCTATTGTTGATGGTGGTTTTTAGCTTGGGGTTAAAATTGTAAAACCGTACATCTGACATGACGTCACTATGACCAATAGCGCATTTATTGAATCAATCAGCGTGCCTACGTAAGAATTACCAGGGTACCTTTTTTATATATATACATGTGTCGTGTTCCACGGCAGAACCTTTAGTATTGACCGACATCATCTTTTATATACCAAACCCTAATTCTCACAACACCGTGCCAACGGCAAACCATGCCAGCCACGTCTTCGCGCCAAGGCATGCCAACCATGCCACCCGCACCACCGTGCCAATGGAAAACCATGCCAGCCACGTCTCCGCGCCTAGGAATGCCAACCATGCCAGCCGCACCACCGTGCCAATGGAAAACCATGCCAGCCACGTCTCCGCGCCAAGGAATTCCAACCATGCCAGCCGCATCACCGTGCCAATGGAAAACAATGCCAGCCATGTCTCTGCGCCAAGACATGCCATCATGCCAGCCGCACCACCGTGCCAATGGCAAACCATGCCAGACACGTCATCGCGCCAAGGCATGCCAACCATGCCAGCTGCATCACCGTGACAATGGCAAACCATGGCAGCCATGTCTCCGCGCCAAGGCATGCTAACCATGCCATCCGCATCACCGTGCCAATGGAAAACCATGCCAGCCACGTCTTCTCGCCAAGGCATTCCAACCATGCCAGCTGCACCACCGTGCCAATGGCAAATCATGACATCCACGTCTCCGCGCCAAGGCATGCCAATCATGCCAGTCGCATCACCGTGCCAATGGAAAACCATACCAGCCACGTCTCCGCGCCAAGGCATGCCAACCATGCTAGTCGCATCACCGTGCCAATGGAAAACCATGCCATCCACGTCCACGCGCCAAGGCATGCCAACCATGCGAGCCGCACCACCGTGCCAATGGAAAACCATGCCAACCACATCTCCACGCTAAAACGATGGGTTGTAATAATCAACGGCTATCCTTCCCTCTGAGATGCAGATCTCGACCACACAAGTTCTCCACCTAACGCATGGCAACTTGCGTCCCAAAGCCAAACATCACGGTTTGCACCAAACCCTAGTTTTGGCCGCGCCTAACACATGCCAAAGCCATGCTCGACGCTGGATGCTAAAACGAAGGGTTGCAATAATCAACGACTATCCTTCCCTCTGAGATATAGATCTCGACCGTCCAAGTTTGCACCTAATGCATGGCAACTTGCGGCCCAAAGCCAAACATCGCGGTTTTACCAAAACCCTAATTTTGGCCGCGCCTACTCTATGTCAAAGCCATGCCGACTCTACCATGCTGCTGGCTGCCAAATAGAGGGTTGCAACGATCAACGGCTACCCTTCCTTCTGAGATGAAAATCTCATCCGTACAAGTTTCCCACCAAACTTGTGGAAAATTTTGGTCGCAATACCAAATTCCATGGTTTATGCTAAAACCCCTAACTTGGTCGCGCCTAAAGTATGCGCGAGCATGTTGGCCATGCCACCATGCCACAACTACCAGCACGTCGCTATGACACAGCTGCTAGCATGTCGCTATGACACGTATAATGGCATGTCACCATGCCACAACTACTAGCACGTCGGTATGCCACAGCTGCTAGCGCATCGCTATGCCGCAGCTACTGGCACGCCACCATGCCACAACTACTAGCACGTCGCTATGCCATGGCTACTGGCATGCCACCATGCCACAACTACTAGCGCGTCGCTATGCCACAGCCACTGGCATGCCACCATGCCACAACTACTTGCACGACACCATGCCACAGCTACTAGCACGTCATTATGCCATGGACGCTGGCATGCCACCATACCACACGTAACAACATGTTACACGTTTTCCAATAAAAACACTCGAGACATCTAACACATGTCACAAACTGGGGGATGATCATAAAGGGTATGTTTGGCGGTTTACAGCGTGCGGCGTACACTACGCCCGTTACATGAAAGTGTCATAAGAATGATTCGGTTAGTAAATACAAGGAATAATGGTGAACTCTCCTTTCATTATGGAACATCAATTCCAGGCGTTACCCGTTACCACCTCCTTCCACTTTACTCAGCCGTTTCCATTTCTTACGATACCAGAGTACGTTATGTTACGACTTGTATAAATAGGTCTTACCTATTTCCACTAAACAACAAGTTTTGGTCAGGAGCATGTTGATGAAGCGGGCACTTCTTTGGAACATGGGAATATGGGGAATTCCCGAAATCCCGAACCGAATGGAGATAACGGCGTTGAATATGGATAATTTCCGCAGTAAGCATTAAATGGTGATTTTCAGTCGACGAGATCAGTGGTTGAACTCGGTCTACAAAGGTATCATCAGAATCCTCGATTTGCTCCAATGGTGTCATGTACGAGCAAATGTTTGGGTGAGGACCCTGATGGTATGATAAAATGTGATTCCTTGAGCACAGAGATGAAGCATCGCTGATTTGGTCTGTTGAAAGTCCAATTTTGGTCAGTTTAGCGTTTATGGGCTCGGCCAAAAAAAGGAAATCCTTGTTTTAGGAACAGACGTTCGTTCGTTAGTTTAAGAAACAAACAAAATATACCTGAATCTAATGACATAAAATTTTGTCTATGAGCTTTCACGAAAAATTTTATTTTTGAAAATATGCTCTTCTTTCAAAGACGGATGCTCGCACAAGAGAGCAAAATATATATTTTCAAATTTACGTGAGTTTCACGTTAAAAATATTTTCTGTAAAATCAATGTTTTGATTTTGAACAACTATTGAAAGTAGAGAATCATACATGCTGAAATAATGTCTGAGTTTTCACAATTATAGAACGGACGTTTGTCCAATTTTGGAAAATCAGTGGATGTTCACACAGTAAAATGTACGTGGATTGTTCACGGTTTTATGAAAATAAATTTATGATTTTTGAGAAATTGCTGAAATCAAACAATTGTATATGTGATGAAATAATGTATGTATGAGTTTGGTGATTTTATAGTGTATGCACACATGTAGAAAATCAGCGAATGTTCACATGAAAGATTATGTGAACTATTCATAGTTTTGTGAAAAGTCAGTGTTGACTCTATAATGATAAGTTTTGCTCGTCTTCGCAGGTTTGAAGGAGTGAGCAAGTTTTCGAAGTTTCATGTCATCACTAAAGTCTAGTGAAATCGTAAAATAGGTAAGAGTTGGGGATTACCATTTTTGCAGACGCTGATGTGAGCATCTCTATTCCATGATTCATTGTTGTTGAATCCTGCGATTTGTATGAATGATGCGCTGAATGTTATGCATCTGTCACAGCCACTTTGCAAGAATGACTGACTCCCATGATGACACTTTCAAAGACGACGTTTCCAGGGATGACATCTCTACGGATGAAATTTTAAGAAATGGTACTCCTGGGACCTCTGAGTGATAGTGAGGGATCCTTCATACCGAGTTGTATTTATGGTTATCTTATTAACTTTACCGCAAGATGATCGCATAGTGAAATCCCGGATAAATGTATACTCCACGGAAATGGAAGAAAGTCTACGGGAGCGAAGAACCCAGAAGTAAGGACAACAAGAGGTTAGCAAATGACGTGCAGTCCCCAGCCGTTTTTTTGGTGAGTTGTTAGCGCTCCTTGTGTCATGAATTTGATCGTGCAATTAGGATCACGAGACCAAGGTTTGTTATTTCTTTTCAGACTTTTGCTCCATCGATTGACGGTCTTCAACTTGTTCCCGGGAAAAATTCAGGAATCCAGCACTGATGAAGAAGTCGATGTAACTATCTTTTTTGTGCGCATCTCCTTGAATGAAATAATAATAATTGTTGTTGATGAATCCATGAAGAAATCATTGTAGATAAGCAGCATGTTGATGAAGCGAGATCTTCTTTGGGACATGGGAATATGAAGAATTCCCGAAATCTCGAACCGAATGGAGATAACGGCGTTGCCAATGGAGATCCCGGTATTGCTGAGCCTTCAAATGATTTAGAGACTCCCTTAGTAAGTATATCTCCTGTAATTTCTTCATAGAAGTACGAAATTGTTGATTTGTGAATGAATGAATGAGAATCCATGTAAATTTATGGATAACTTTGCCGAAATACGTCACCAGAAAATTTCAAACTTCAGATTTTACTAGAAACGCTGTACAATCCTCGTCCGAAGTCGTATTTTCGCGGTATGCATATGTATCTTCAAGCCCAGGAAATTTCCAAGCTTTTGGAAAGAAGCTTTTTGAATTTTGAGCATTTTTAGGGCCTGAAAAAGGCGAAACAATAAAGTTCCAGTAGACTTTCAGGATTTTTCCAGATTGCATGCCATATGTCCTCGCTCGTTCATCCAATTGTTATAAAATTTTGACATGTTGTAGAGGACTTCCATACAAAGAGAATGGTGTATAACCCATTTATATATTCCTCACCAACTTCTCCCAGTTCGTCATTGAACACAGGGAAGTGTAAACTTTCTTAAGCTGAGCTTGCTTGAAAACGCGTTTCATAACTTTCACACTACTTGTGCATGTCTTAGATGCATAATAAGGAACTTAGATGATGTTAATTCACTTAATTTCTTAACTTTTATGGTTGTATTGTGTTTCCACGCTTGAATCATTCTAATCCCATGTAATCTTCACATTAGGTGCCAAATGTCGAAGTTGGGAATAATGGATCCAATGGTGATGGTTTGGGCGATCCTGGAGCTGTCAGTGATGAGACTTCCATCCCTGCACCTCAGGGTCATGAAGTGCTGGTTTTTGATTCTGTAGAGGCGGCGTAAATCCCAGTTGTGCCTGAGGTGGTGGTACCCGAATCGAGAATGGCAGAAGCTACTCCGACTGAAGTTGTCCCTATGATTGTTGACACTGCTCCAGTGACTGAGACCCGGATGATAGTACACGAGTATCCCACTGCAGGGATTTCTTTTGATCCTCAATTTGGTGAGTTACTCCCATATCACCAGTTTGTTGGCGGATTTAGTGTTCCCATCATATATGCTGCTATGTACGAGAAACTGTGGGAAATGTATGGACACATCGTTGTTACTCGGGATCCAGGACGCAGTTATTTCTTGACGAGGCAAGTAGAATCCATCTTGCGTGTTATAAATGATATCCGGATCACAGCCAGAAATATTGTTACCCGAGATGTACTATTTGATTGGGAGTACAACTTGAAGAATGCTGAAGAACTTGGCTTCAATCTGAAATGGCTTCGTCAAAAGCTTGAGGCTATCAGGAAAGTAGTAGAGGGTGATGCTGTGTTGAAGAAGATGAACGAAGTTGCCGAACTTTCCAAGAAGCTGGAGGCGGAAAAGGCATCCTTGAAAGTTTTGGAGGAGGCAGAGGAGCATAAATCTTTCTTTGTTGGCTTTCTTTAGTTTTCTTCTCATGAACATTGAACTTCCGAGAGATGTGAGATTTTATTTGGGTTTTGACTCTGATAGGTTTTTGAGTTTTTGAGTAATTAATGATTTTCTTTTGGATTTTGATAGAGATTTTTCTTAAGTAAAAGAAATTTTGGTAAATTGCTGAATTTCAAATACTGAATACAAGTATTGCAAACGTTTTGGAGGAATTGAAAATACAGGTAAAAGAAAATCCTAAGATGCAAAACGTCAGATGTTTTGAGCATTTATCTTAGATATAAAACATTCAATGATGAATGCTTCATGCATCGAAAATCTTGAGCCAATTCTCATGAATCACTGGTATACTCGTCTTGCCCTTGATGTCAGCCAATTTGTAGTACCCTTCAGCAACTGACTTAGCAATCATAAAAGGTCCTTCCCAGTTAGAACCCTTTGTAGAATGTAGATTGCGTCTGGTCGCCTTAAGCACCAAATCATCTTCATGAAATTTTAGGCTTGGTTGCCCGTGCCTTGAATATCTTCTGCTGGTTTGGAATTCCTCGTGGATTCCACGTTGGTGGAGCTTTCCAATTCTGCGGCACATGTGGACATTCATGCAAGAGAGAGTATACTGGGTATCGCTTGTCGAACTGAGCCATGTCTTCAGCGATAAACCTTTCAATGGGGTGTTTAGTTGGAATAGACTCCAACCATTCAGTGTAGTATTGCTGAGGCGAGACTATCCACTCATAGTGTTTGATGGAAGCTTGGCCGTGAGTGAGATTAAGTCCCCGAACTAGGGTAGCATATTTGAAAGTTGGTAATACATATGCATTATGGGGAATGAGACTTGCCTGAGTGCAAAACCTCCTGACAAATTCGTGGACGTCCTCTCCAGGTTTTTGTGTGAGTCGATCAAGGCTTCAACTTTTCCAAAATGCTCGAAAGGTTGATCATCTTCCGAGTCAGAGCTTTCTTCGACGGAGAACTGCGCTACTGAAGTTGAAGATACTGCAACAACTTTTCCATCATGAATCCATGCTCGCCCAAGAATCATGTCATACTCAGGATCTTCCTTAATTATGAGGAATTTAGTTTCTGTCCAAGTTGAATCATTTCTTATGTTGAGAATGATGTAACCGTAAGCCTCCCTGGAGATTCCTTCGTGGTTTCTGTCTGAAAGAGGAGCATGAGTCGCTTCTTGTCGAGTGATGCCAGCAGCTCTAAGGGTTTTCAAAGGGATGATGTTAACAGCAGTGCCAACGTCAACTAATGCTCGTTTAAATTCATTTCCCTTGAGATGCACCATAGTGAGAAGTCCTCAATCGTACATCTCCTTGTCTGTTACTGGAAGTTCAGGGAGCATCTGCTGGATTGCTAGCCGCTTTCCAGAAATAATATGGTTCAGCACAGCAAACATATCATCTCTCTGGGCCTTTGACAGGTACAACAACTCGCATACGTGCTCAATTAAGGATTGAACCGCTTCCTTGACCGGCTGCTCGGAGGGTGCGAATGTTCTGATTGGGAGAGGATTTCTATGCACTCCTTCAGTCCTCAGTTCTCCTGAGTCGGACTTCTCTTTGAATATGCGTTTCAAATTTCTACAATCACTTGTTGGATGGCTGACGTACCTATGGAAATGGAAGTAACGTGCGTTTTCTTTTTGTTCCGCAGTTGGTTCCTTCTTGACAGGAGGTAGTTTTATTGCACCATCTTGGACCCAGACTTCTAGTAGCTCGATCACTTCTTCAATGGGAAAAGATAAGTCAGGTACTTCCTGATCATCCTGTTGATTCGGTGGTTATGCATTTCTAGTCTGGTTCTCCTTCCTTGGAGCTTTCTGGGGATGGGACGTTGGAGAAGCATTCTTATGTTGTTGTGCCTCGACTTTTCTCTTGCTCCCTTCAGAAACATTCATGGAGGCTTCAACATTGTACTGTTTTTTTATCATACGTCGGGCATTGCTGCTTCGATTGTCTTTCGATTCCTCTACTTCGACAATTTTCGTTCTTTCTAGAAAGGCGGGAGCAGTAGTCGCTGATCGCTTGGATGCTTCATGAAGTTCTGAAAAGGTCTGAAAGCAAAGATTCTACAGCAAAGCCCCGTAAACTGGGATCATGCCATTGATGCACAAGTCCACCAGTTTTTGTTCAGTAACGTTTGGATCATGACCGTCCAAAGCTTGAATCCTGAACCTTTTCACATAGTCACTCGGATTTTCGGAAGTTTTCGGAGCCATCCTTCCCAAGTCGGAAAGAGTAATTTTCTCAGAAACAAAGAAGTACTTTCTGTAGAAAGCATTAATCATTTCTTCCCAATTAGCTATGGTTTCTGGTGCAATGTTGTTGTACCAAGTATACGCTCGACCTGTCAGGGATTTTGAAAACTCCTTCAAACGGACGACATGGTTGTGTTCATATTCTCCTAATGCTTCAAGAAACCGAGAAACGTGTTCTCGAGCATTCCCCGTTCCATTATAGAGTGTGAACGTTGGAGAAGTGTAGACCTTTGGGAGAGGAATCCTTTGTGTGGCTGTAGCGTACGGAGGTTGATGAAGGTGCACAGTCGTTGTATGACCCTTTCATCGATTCTCCATAAAACGTTCCAAGTCTTCACGGGTGATGAAACCAGCGGGTTCCGCAGCTTTGTGGGCCTCGTCATCGTCGTGAACTGGAATAACTTCAAGATCCGTGCTTGGAGATGTTTCCTTGTCTTTCCCTTTCTCCTGAATTTTGTCTGATATCTTGTCAGTAAGAGTTTTGAGGTAGTTACATAGCTCCTTCTGAGTAGCAGCCATATCAGTTTGATTTTTGGCGAGAACTTCCTGGACTTTCATGAGATCGACGATAGTGGGTAGATTTTCTCTGATTTCTTCGGGATGTCGGCCAAAAAGAGGATTATTTTCCACGTTGGTTCGAGGAGTAGTAGTGTCACCACCATTGTTGGAAGCAAGAATGGTTTCTGGAATACCACCTTTGTTGCTAGTGCTAGCGATATTCGCGTCAGGATTTGTAACTGAACCTGATCTAAGATCAACCATTTTGCGAAAATGTGAGATTGAAACCGAGAGATGAATCTTCCACTGTGGTCGCCAATCTGTAGATGGGGAAAAACGGTTTGCTGGTTTTCTAGGAAAGTGGAGAGTCGATCATGCTATCGAGACTCCTCAGATGGGCAAAATGTTAATCC
Source organism: Papaver somniferum (assembly GCF_003573695.1). Classification (NCBI taxonomy): domain Eukaryota; kingdom Viridiplantae; phylum Streptophyta; class Magnoliopsida; order Ranunculales; family Papaveraceae; genus Papaver; species Papaver somniferum. Next base: position 162,019,102 of record NC_039362.1, on the reverse strand, counting down.
TTACACAGATGCACCGCTGCAAAGGTGGTGCTTAGATTCGGGGAGATCAATCTGTATGACTCCGGCCTAAACCAACGCAATGGCCGTTCCAGAGTCCATTCGATCGCAAAGAGGGATATGGGTTGATCTGTATGAGGGAAGCTGAGAGTTGTGTGGGATCAGTGATGATCAAGGATTGTGGGTGTGTTGAAGGTTTCTGCAATATCACTGAACTGCTGAAGTTGAGTTCTGTGAATAAGTTTATATCGAGTTGTTGTCGGATAATGATGATAATCGATGATTGATGATATTCCATTGATTCTCGATTTTAAACTTATTTATATTGCAAGAATGATGTACCACTGATCCCTGTAAGTGTGACGGTTTCTTGAGTGAAAGAGTGGGAAAGTGGGAGATCGTGGTAAAGTCAGTTCCACGTCGTGCGGAGACTTGACTGATCGTGCACCCACTACTTTGCTAACTCCTTCAACCGTTTACACGACTTACTCACATTTCTTGTTGTGGATGAATCCACGTGACGTAGACCGCCAGACCAAAACCCTAAGTGATATCCCCCCATTTGTGACGTGATTGATATTTCACGAATCGTGGAGTCTGCAAGGCAGACGTGTATTAGTTAGTCAGTTGTTGACTGATTTAGACTGTGAGTCTAGTTTTGTTGAATCGAGCATAAGTGGTGAATGCTCAGTGATTCATGGATTGAACATGTAGTTCTCTGAGATGTCAATGAATTACTGACTAGAGCGACTGAGCAAGTATGGCTCAACTCGACGAATTGCTGAATATTGAGAGTTTGTCGAGCAATTGAGCAAGTATTGCTCAATTCGACGAATTTGATAATTTTGGCGTGCAACTGACCAAGTGTTGCTCAATTCAACAAAATACTGAATATTGATGATTTGACGTGCAATTGAGCAAGTGTTGCTCAATTCGACAAACTACTGATGAATTACTGAACATTGATGGTTGGATCAATATTCGAGCAACTGAGCAAGTATTGCTCAATTCGACGAATTATTTACTGGTGTCGTGACCCAATAAAATATTAATAAAAAATATTGGTGAATTACCGAATATTATTAATTTGGATGTTGATTGCTGAATCAACATTATTTTGTGTTTGAACTTGCTCAGAATGGGGATTCGTGGAGCGTTTGTTCGAAACCCTAATTTTATCAATCATTCTTCAATTGCTGAAAATTGGTCATGAGTGAGGAGGGACCGACCACATGGGATGATGAGCGTCCATGGGTGCCCAGTGCTCGAGTGAACACACACCAGGGTTCTCAGTTTGAGAGTTGGTGAAAGAACGATGATTAAATGCAGGTTTCATCATTTATTGAAATATTACTGGATCCAGCATTAGGTGATAAAACCTAGGTATGAGAGATCGGGACCGACCAAGAGAGCATGAGACCGGATCTTGGAGGTCACGAGACCAGTTGTTGGTCATTTGGAGAATCCCCCGGTTGGTTGGAGAGAGTTCGGGCTCAGTATGAGCAATTGAGCAAATTAGTTCAGAATTATGAAAACGTGTGGGACCGGCCTTGTGAAAGCCCTAGGAATGACCCTGGTCGGTCATGAAGGCGTGCACGTGTTTTCGTGGTGTTCGTGTTTCCATATTGAGGGTTTCGGTATTTTCTGATGCGCGTTCGAGCAATATCGTGAATTTTCAGAAGAGTTTCATCTTGACTGAGAATTCTCGATTTTTGTTGGAATAAGCATGTATGCTCAATTCATCAATATTTTGAAAATATTAAAATGAAAGTGTTTTAATATTTAAAATTTCCGTGAGAGGCTAGCCAGTCGTGTGACTACGTTGGCTTTTGGTTTTTCGTGATTTGAGCAATATTTGAGAAAATATGGAGAAATCATGAATTTTGATCAAACCCAGGAGTTTCATGAATTGAGGAAAATAATAATTATGCAAATTAGGTATTGCAATTTGTGGGACCAACCATGGCTAGGGCATGGCCGGCCGGCTAGGTTTCCCGGTCCCGCACACCTTTCCCTATTTTATTATTTTTCATGAATCCTTGAAGTTATGGAGAATCCTTGAAGTTATGGAGAATCCACGAGTTTTTGTTGAAACGGAGGAGTTTCGTGAGATTAGGGAATAATAATTATAAAAAGCTAAGGATTGTGAGGTGTGGGACCGGCCACGGCTTAGGCATGGCCGGCCAGTTAGGTTGCCCGGTCCCGCATACCTCTCCTTATTTTATAATATTATTTCGTGAATCCACGAAGTTATAGAGAATTCATAGGTTTTGAAAAAACAAGGAAAGTTGCTAAAACCAAGGAGTTTTCGTGAGTTCACGAAATAACAAAAAATAAGGAAAATAATGGGAGAGGCACGGACCGACCATGGCTAGGGCACGGCCGGCCGGCCGGCTGGTGGGCCCGGCCTTGGGCGCCTCTTATTATTTTATTAATATTTATTGTTTTCTCATGCTTTGCGAAGGATTCCTCATTATTTCATATTTTTGGACACTCGTTCGTGCATCCGGGTGCTCAGTCGTGCATCATTGTCGAGTACACTCGCACCATTTTTGTGGGGCTTACTCAATAATGGTCCAGATGCCCGGTTGTTGAGTATTTATTACTAATCTATGAATTCAGTGGAGAATAATTCATGAAACTGAGTAATAAAAATGAATAGTTGTTCATTATTAATTCGCAGGATCAGTTGTGGATTCGACTACGAATTCAGAATAATAAAACAAGCATTACCATCCTATGGGATAGTGGATTCGACCATAGAATCAGAGTAATTAATATTATCTATTACCATTTCATGAGATCAGTGGGTTCGATCATGAAATCGGAGTAATGAGATAGCACAGCTGTTTTATTGCCATTCTATGAGATCAAGTCGTGGATTCGATAGAATCGAAGCAATTGTTATTTCCATTCTATGGGATCAGACCGTGGATTCGACCATGGAATAGGAGTAATTGTTATTGCCATTTCATTGGATCAGGCCGTGGATTCGACCATGGAATATGAGAAATTGTTATTGCCATTCCATGAGATCAGGCCGTGGATTCGACCATGGAATAGGAGAAATAATATATTATTCTGGGAATTCAGTGGTGAATGTTGCAGCATAATTAATCTATTGCAGAAAAGATATTATCCAGTTAAAGCGTCACATCTATTCTGAATGGTGCATAGTCAGGGAGTCACGATGTTGTTTACGACCTGAAGGCGTTAGTGTTCTCAATCTATGGAGAACCGCCTGAATCTATGCACAGTCTCTCCATATAATCAGGGAACGGTGAGTGTCACCGACGTCCTGAAGGCGTCCGCCGCCCAACTATTCTTGTATGTGAAGGTGGGTCTCTCTCTTACAGTCAGGGAACAATGAGTATCACCGACGTCTTGAAGGCGTTAATCTCTTAATCTACGGAGAACCGCCCAAATACTTTATTCTGCATAGAGGTCGTGACGAAATGCCAGGGATCGAACGCTCAGCTGGTGGAGCCTATTCGAAAACATATTCATCATGGCTTTGTAAAATATGAATCGTTGCATGCCTGAAAGCCGTGTCAAAAACATGCCTCATGATTTTACGGTTTTTGCCCTTTGTTGAAAATCCACCATCTACAATATCAGTTTTCAATTAAAGCCTATTCTACCAGCAAATATAAAGAAAAGTCTCATGCCTAGCCGTGCGAGATAATTAGGGTTTGGTGAGAAAACGTGGAGGTACGTGTTTAAGACACACTTGCCCGTGTTGTTGCTTCTCTGGCGCCAGCACCAAAGTTTGAAAACAAAACCAGCAACGTGACATGAGAAGAAGGAATAACGCCCTCTTTTATGGGCATAACACTTTCGGGACTTGAATAAATAAAAGATTTCCTGTTTGAGCTACCCATGGAAAGAGGAAACTAGGCCCGCAAGCGACACCGACAGTCTACGTCGTGCAAAGCCAAGTCGCGCCTAAGCCGCACCAAACCAAGCCGCACCAAGCCGAGCCGAGTCGCGCCCGAGCCAAGTCGCGTCCGAGCCACACCAAGCCAAATCGCGTCCGAGCCACACCAAGTCAAGTAGCACCAAAACCTCTCCCAATGCCTCACCAAGTTGATCGAGGCTAGTGGATCCATTCCAAGCCGCGCAACACCTGCGGCTCCCATTCCAAGCCGACCAGCGACGATAGTTCGCTAAGCCAACGCCTCCGCGTTCCCTAGTCCAACCAAGGTGACGCGTGACCAAACCAAGCTGACATCTTGCATCTAAACAGGCAGCCGCCTCTACTATTTCACTGTCTAGCCAGTAACAATGCAAGTAGGATTCATGTAAGTCCGCCAACGCAAGGATCACGGATTCTCGAAATGCTCTCGAAAAAGGTTAGACGAATCTTCCTAGCCATATTTTATGACCCGCTGCTTCGATTTTGTCCTTGTCTATCACCATCTTATGGTTACCTCGCAACAATTCTCTTGTTCCGAGCTAAGCAGGGGACTTAATGTTGATGGTAGTTTTTAGCTTGGGGTTAAAATCATAAAAGCGTACATCTGACATGACGTCACTATGACCAATAGCGCATTTATTGAATCAATCAGCGTGCCTACGTAAGAATTACCAGGGTACCTTTTTATATATATACACATGTATCGTGTTCCACGGCAGAACCCTAGGTATTGGCCGACATCATCTTTGTATATAGAAAACCCTAATTATCGCAACACCGTGCCAATGGAAAAACATGCCATCCACATCTCCGCGCCAAGGAATGCCAACCATGCTAGCCACGTCTCCGCGCCAAGGCATGCCAACCATGCCTGCCGCACCACCGTGCCAATGGCAAACCATGACAGCCACGTCTCCGCGCCAAGGCATGCCAACCATGCCAGCCGCACCACCGTGCTAATGGAAAATCATTCCAGCCACGTCTCCTCGCCAAGGCATGCCAACCATGCGAGCCGTATCACCGTGCCAAATGGCAAACCATGCCAGCCGCACCAACGTGCCAATGGAAAACCATGCCAGCCACGTCTCCGCGCCAAGGCATGCCAACCATGCCAGCCGCACCACCGTGCCAATGACAAACCATGCCATCCACGTCTCAGCGCCAAGGCATGCCAACCATGCCAACCGCATCACTGTGCCAATGGCAAACCATGCCAGCCACGTCTCCGCGCCAAGGCATGCCAACTATGCCAGTCGCATCACCGTGCCAATGAAAAACCATGTCAGCCACATCTCCGCGCCAAGGCATGCCAACCATGCCAACCACGTCTCTGCACCAAGGCATGCCAACCATGCCAGCCGCATCACCGTGCCAATGGCAAACCATGCCAGCCGCGTCTTTGCGCCAAGGCATTCCAACCATGACAGCCGCATCACCGTGCCAATGGCAAATCATTCCAACCACGTCTCCGCGCCAAGACATGCCAACCATGCCAGCCACGTCTCCTCGCCAAGGCATGCTAACCATGCCAGCCGCACCACCGTGCCAATGGCAAACCATGCCATCCACGTCTCCACGCTAAAACGATGGGTTGCAATAATCAACGGTAATCCTTTCCTCTGAGATGCAGATCTCGACCACACAAGTTCGCCACCTAACGCATGGCAACTTGCGTCCCAAAGCCAAACATCACGGTTTGCACCAAATCCTAGTTTTGGCCATGTCTAACACATGCCAAAGCCATGCTCGACGCTGGCTGCTAAAATGAAGGGTTGCAATAATCAACGGCTATCCTTCCCTCTGAGATACAGATCTTGACCGTCCAAGTTCGCCACCTAACGCATGGCAACTTGCGGCCCAAAGCCAAACATCGCGGTTTTACCAAAACCCTAATTTTGGTCGCGCCTACTCTATGTCAAAGCCATGCCGACTCTACCACATGCCGACTCTACCATGTCGCTGGCTGCCAAACAGAGGGTTGCAACGATCAGTGGATACCCTTCCTCCTGAGATGCAAATCTCAGCCGTACAAATTTGCCACCAAACTTGTGGAAACTTTTGGTCGCAATACCAAATTCCATGGTTTATGCCAAAACCCCTAATTTGGCCGGGCCTAAAATATGCGCGAGCATGTTGGCCATGCCACCATGCCACAGCTACTAGCAAGTCTCTATGCCATAGCTGCTAGCACGCCGCTATGCCGCGGCTACTGGCATGCCGCCATGCCACAACTACTATCACGTTGCCATGCCACAGCTGCTAGCGCGTTGCCATGCCGCAGCTACTAGCATGCCACCATGCCACATCTACTAGCACGGTGCCATGCCACAGCTACTAGCACGTCGCTATGCCACGGCTACTGGCATGCCACCATGCCACAACTACTAGCGTGTCGCTATGCCACAGCTACTAGCATGCCACCGTGCCACAACTACTAGCACGTCGTTATGGCATGGCCGCTGGCATGCCACACGCCACACGTAACAACAAGTTACACGTTTTCCCATGAAAACACTCGAGACATATAACATATGTCACAAACTTGGGGATGCTCATAAAGGGTATTGGTTTGGCGGTTTACAGCGTGCGGCGTACACTACGCCCGTTACATGAAAGTGTCATAAGAATGAGTCGGTTAGTAAATACAAGGAATAATGGTGAAACGCTCCTTTCATTATGGAACATCAATTCCAGGCGTTACCCGTTACCACCTCCTTCCACTTTACTCAGCCGTTTCCATTTCTTACGAGACCAGAGTATGTTATGTTACGACTTGTATAAATAGGTCTTACCTATTTCCACCAAACAACAAGTTTTGGTCAGGAGCATACAAAAGTCACTTGCTAGCTTTCCATATGTTAGCTTTCACTTTCTGATACAAGTCAAACAACTACTCTTCCTGTGACGGACCGGAAAATTACGTCTTTGGCGCATTGCCCCGCAGGCCGTAACTTCCCCGATGCGCCATGATGAATCTACGATCCGGGCCTTCAAACTAGGCAAATTGCACGTCCATTTATCCTTGCAAGCATGTTCGTGGAGAATGATGCAGCTAACTTAGCTTCCACACTGTTCCAACTCACCCTTGATCCGCAAAGGGTTTACTAAGAAAATAAAGACATTCCTAAAACGATAAAAACGTCCTTTTGAAGCCCTAAACGATGGAATTTGGTTATACTCTGGTGACCATGTGGATCTATAGATCAACATGTCTTGATCTTTGGGTCGTTTCCCATCAAATTGGATTCCTCTTGAGCTAAATTACGACACTCGGGTTATTAGCCTCCAGATAGACTATAGCTTGCTCTTTGTAGCTTAATAGGAAGGATGAGCATCCACTTGCTGGCATGCAAATAAGCCTCATCAATCTTGACCACAATCATCTCTTGCATCAAGCTACCGATCTTAGATGATATGAGAGGCCAGAATGTCGCAATCATCTCACTATTAGATGATATGAGCGACAAAGTGCTGGACCGGCAATGTTGCAACTCATTGCGGCTTCCTACGTACCCTTCCCTACTCTAAAGGGATGAAGCACAGACCGTAGTTCATCCTCGAAGGGAAAAAAGCTTAACCAACTCGTTTGCAAGGCCGTAGCCTAGCAATAATGGTAATGGCCTGGTCCGTAGGCCATTCCGTCAAGATGCACAATGATTATGCATCATCGGGTCTGCGACATGGCATAGGGATGCCTAAGCATCAAATGCCCTCTTCGAGAGGCTACGCAACTACAAATGAGCCTTAGGCATCATTTATACTCTTCTGGCTAAGCTATGAAGCTTACTTGGCACATAGTCCGCATATGCACCTTCAACCGACTACTCCTCCCTATATATGTCTTAATGGAATTTCTACAAGTTAGAATTAGGACCAAAATGACATGCATTCTTCATTGTTCATCGTAATGATTGTGTTATACCTTCATTCGTCCATCCCTCTCTGGCCTAATGCATCAAGATGATGCAATGTTGTACTTTTGCCAATATGCCTACGCGATGTGCCTTACTTGGCACCAAACGTTGGCCCTTGGCCAAATGCATCTTACTATGCAGAGAAGCTTTGGATGAAGCTTCATATCGGGCCATGGCGCATCTTTTAACATGCGCCATGCTAAAAACACTGGGTGTTACATCCAGAATCAACTATTCTGGTCTCAACACTCTCTTCGCTTCCCTCCCTAAAACCAACCCTTCTCCTTCACTTTGTGACCGAAGCAAGTCTGGAACGGCTATTTCTTGATTTAGGCCGGAGTTGTACAGATTGATCTCTCGAATCTTAAGTACTCACTTGCAGTACATTGTTTAGAGTTTAGACTCGTTTCTCACCCACTCACGCAAAATTACCGAAATCAGCAGAAACTGTTTTCACCCTCAAAGAGCTATATAAGAGCTTTTGGGGAGTTCCAGAAAAGATTACGTAACCTTAGGAGAAGTTTAGAACCCAACAGAGAGACACAGTCGAGTTGCAGAGAAGATACAAGCGAGGGGAAGAAGAATAACACATAACAACAAAAAGAAAGTCGCGGAAACTGTTTCCTTTACTTTCATATATTCAACACCGTTTGTAACAATTCTTGCAACAATTTATTCAAGTTCGCAAAATTTCTGTGTTAGAGTTCCTCTGTAACAGTGAGTTCTGTAACAATTATATCTGTTACAAACTCGTTTCTTTATTTGTTTTCCCTTGTTTTTCACACTTTTGAGCAATGAACACCTATTTTGAGCACGTGAATAATATGAGGAGCTAAACCCCTTAGCCGAGGCAACGGAGGAAGTCATTGCTCCATGAAAAGTGGTATATTTCTATTTTAATTAATTTTTGCAATTTCTTATATGATTATTTACATGGAACTAATATTGGAAAACTGATTTTTATTGAATGATTCTGATCCGTTTTGATGGAGCATGCTTAGTTTAAAACTTTTGATGTTTCATGATTGATGTTTACTTCGAAAATCTACTAGAGGCAATAAATTAGAATCACTTTAAACGCAAAGAATTGCGTGAATATTGATTAGATTGAATCACTTAATTGGTTAATGGTGTAATCCTGAGTCTTGATGCTTTTTTATAATCTTGATAACAACTTCATCTTAAGTTTTCAATTGAGTTTGAATCTAAAATCGAATCTTCACAAGTATGAGTGAACGATACTTTTCTTTCCACGTTACAATAACTTTCAAAATCACATCAGGCACCTGATTTACTATTTGCACCCCCAAGCGCCAACTTCTAACCGTACCCCATCATTGGATAAGGGGCAACCATCACCTTCTCCTTCATTCAAATACTAAAATTTGGCGGGAAAAGTTATCATCAAAATAGCGAGACTAAGGTTCGTGATTCGAAGGCGTTATAGGGAAATTAAATGGCTGTAATTGTTTGGGTATCTTCCGTTTGGCCTAACAGGGTTGGTAAGGCCGTCCGGTTCAACCAAAATTGGCTAGAATCCTGGTTTTGGATAAATCGGGGAGAAAAGAAATACTCGGCTTTTGTTGATCAATTTTGGAAAGATTTCGTGGATTGTTTTCCTTGGGCTTGGATTAGGATGACCCATTTCTACTAAACTGATAATGAGTTTTGCTTCGAAAGAGAAGGGTGTCTCTACGTAGTTTTCACTGGAACAGGGAAAGGGAGGATAACTTGGGATTTGGTTGTAACTGAGAGTGGCAAGTGAGTGTTTCACATGTTTGCTGGAGTTTGACAGAAGATGACCATGTGTAAAAAATAAATAATAAGATTTGAAAGTAACATGAGCGCGTGAAAAAGCAAGAAATATAAATTATTTCTGTTTTTGACAGCAGAGAATAAGAAGTGATTAATGAAGATTATATGGAGTTACTGTCTAGTATTTTCTATTTTGAAGTATATATAAAGGGTTCTGAGTGTTATGAGAAGGGTATCGAGTGACTGGGGAGAAGAATAGAGAGTTGCAGAGCAGATTTTTCTGCTACTGTAGAAAAGAAGAAGAAGAACAGACTACGCTTGTAGACTGTCGTTTAGAACTGTCATTGTTTCTTCCAGAGAAAACAATTTTCTGCGACAAAAAAGAACAATAGTTTTCTGTAATAGTCATTACGGCTTTACAGCGTTACAAATCTATGTTTTCTTATATATTCTTCAATAAAAACACCATTCGAGCTATGAGTTATCTTTTTGAGTGTGTTTTCACCATGTGGAGCTACAACCCAACACTGGGACAACGGAGAAAGTCGAATATCATACGTGGGTAGGGCTGCACATGGGAGGGTTTGGGCGAGTATTACTAAAACCAACCTCGCACCCACAGACTGCGGGTTTTTATTTTCATAACCAACTCCGCACCCACAAATAGCGGGCGGGTTTTGTTACCCACCCGCTATGGGTCGGGCGGGTTTGGGTTTAAACCCGTTTTATAGTCAATAATCATTCACACACAAGTTTTAAAGTTTAAATAAACTATTTACTTAAGTTCTTTATAACTTAAAAAAACAAACCATAAACATAAGTCTTCGTTGTTAAGCTTAAACAAGTACTTGTGTACATATTACACTAGTACTTTCAATAAAAACAAGTTTAAACAGTACGACTACTTTAAAGTTCAGATTAAAACTTAAACAATAAAAGTTTCCAGACCAACTGTAAATGACTCATGTCTCTTCTATCATCTTCAAGAGACTAGTACCACTAGGGAATTATGGTTATCTATCTTATCTACAATCTACTGGTACCACTGGGGTTTTGGTAACGGATGGTTAAGATTTGTTTTATCAATGGTGTATATTTAGCGGGTTTTTCGGGTGGGTTTGGGCGGGTATTAGATAAAACCAACCTCGCACCCATAGACAACGGGTTTTTATTTTCATAACCAATCCCGCACCTCGGGAGAGTTCGGATTAAAAACCCACGGGTTTAACGGGTACGGGCGGGTTTAGGTATGATGGGAGGGTCTTGTGCATCCCTATATGTGGGTAATTTTAATCAATTCTTTTTATGACTTTTGCACTTATTAAAATTGAATTATGATTTTGATTAGTTAGTTGTCATTTTATTTGATGGGTCATGCTTGCTTAGGCGTTTTGATGTCCATTCTTAGGATTTACAACTAATATTTTGAGAATCTGCCTAGGCAAAAACAAGAATCCACGTTTTTATTTATTGAGCTATAATTGTGATAAGAATTAATATTTGATCTTTAAGTTATGCGTTTGGTGGAATCCTTAGTCCCAGTAAATTCTTCATCTCGTCAACTTTTGTATATATATTTTCTTTATTTTTATTATTTTGTTTATTATACTTGAAATCAGTCTCATCGAGTCCGAGTGAACGACAACCTTATTTACCGCTATCTAAAATCTCATCACCATAGGACAATGACCCGCATAATGTGCCATTGTGGTGCTAATTTGTTCTAGACCATCCACCCAACTGGCATGAAGCACCCTTGGTGTGATATTGGCTCTTGAACAATACAACTTACAACTTGTACCCTCTTGGTGTGATATTGGTCCTTGGAAAATATATCTTATACATGCGCCTTACTTGCGCCATATTGGCTCTAGGACAATGTTCCTCTTAACATGCAACGGAGCTTGAGATGAAGCTTCCTCTCATGCCATGGCGTATCTTTGAGCATGCGCCATGCTAAAAACACGGGTGTTACAATATTCACCCCTTTAAAGAATTTTGTCCCCGAAATTCAAAACAAAAACTATTGTGTACAAGCTCTTCGAGTTGGATTCCTGAGCAAAAGTTTCATACCAGATGCTCAGAAATCACAAGGTTTCTTCAGTATGTCGCGGACGACAATTTGGACCTTCTGAGAAAACGTCTCATACCGCATACTCGGGAATCCAAAAAGAGTATAACACGTTACCAAGAATATCAATTGGCCAGTTACCAAAAGGATATCTCAACAAGGTATCCTAGATGACGTCTCATACCACCACCCAGGAATCCCTAAGGTTCAGAAGGTTGGTTCCAAAGATTTGGCACTAGTATAACACAACATACGACTTATTTTTGTAGTACTTTGTGGAATAGGATCCAGTTTCTCACCATCCCTGACTGTCATCTGGGTAGCCACTCATAAGTGGGATGATAGTCGGTCTGACAAGGTACACCATTGGCCAGTTTCCAACGTGTGGGGGTGATCAATCCCATTGTTTGCCTACCATTCCGAAAGGTTTTCTGGATATCGACTCGTAAGTGGGGTACCACTTAGGCCAGGAAAACTCATAGTTCTTAAAAACAAGCTCAACTCGATTCTCAAATTAACTGGATAGAATTTACAAACTCTTTTCGAACAAAAGTTGGCCTACTCCAAAATTTAAGGTTTTCATTCAAGGAAAAATACTCACTAATGAGTCTACTCTGCGCAGTTCCTTGTGTTGTATCGGAACTTGCTCTGATACCAACTATGACGGATCAGAAAATTACGCCTAGCGCGCCTGAGCGTGCAGGCCATAATTTCCCCGATGCGCCATGATGGTGCTACTAACCAAGACTTAAAGTTAGGCAAATGCATGTCCATTTTCCCTTGCAAGCATGCTCGTGGAGCATGATGCAGCTAACTTAGCTCCCACACCTTTCCAACTTACCCTTGTTCCGTGAAGGGTTTAAAGCTTTGTAGGCTATGGTCGATGCACCTTACACGCATCACTATCCTTCCGAGTCCTGTCCAGGCATAACACATTCCTTGAAATTAAGCATAGGCCATTGCATGACTAATACCCCCTTTTCACTTATCTTAGGAGTTCCTAAAACCATTCACTTGTATTGATCGTTCCAAGGGTGCATCAATCAGGCTCATGGTGTACTTTCATTATGCTTATCCAAGCTCTGCTAACTCGCATATCAATGTAGCTTACTTTCGAGGCCATGCCCAATGCGCCACTGCCTAAGTCGAACGCCTTGATAGGAAGTATGAGTATATAAGGAATGAAATGTAACTTTTCTCATCAAGTTTTGCCACAATTATCTCTTGCGTCGAACTGCCGAGCCAGGTGATATAAGAGGACAGTCTGCCGCAATCATCTCTAAATTAGATGATATAAGCGACAGAGTGCTGGACCTGCAATGCTGCAACTCATTACAGCTACCTACATACCTTCCCTACTCTAAAGGGATCAAGCACTGACCGTAGTTCATCCTCGAAGGGATAGAATCTTAAGCCAACTCGTTTGCAAGGCCGTGGCCAAACAAATATGGTAATGGCCTAGTCCGTGTAGGACGTTCCATCTAAATGCATCCAAGTGATGCATATTTATCCCACGACATGGCATAATAATGCCCATGCTTAATATGTTCCATTGGAAAGGCTACACAGCTACAAATGAGGCCTAAGCATCATTCATACTCTTTCGGCTAAGTTATGAAGATTATTTGGTGGATGATCCGCATATCCACCTTCAACCAACTTTCCCTTCCTACATATGTTTTAAAGACATTTTTACAACTATGATTAGGGTAAAAAATGACTTCACCAAGTTCCAAGGCTGTGATGGTTGCACATTACTACTCTGGATAACTGCAATGTACGGCTGTGATGGTTGTAAATTCAGTTCTGGATCAAAGGCTGGTTCCAATGTCCGTCCATGATGGCTGAACATTTCATGAGCTAGTTCCATTGAAGGGCCGTGATGGATGGATTTATGATTTTTTTCCCATAGGCCACTCCAATGTCCAGCCATGATGACTGTGCATTACCAAGGCCATCCTTCTCTGGCCTGTTGCGATATTGGCCACATGGCAACGACCTGCGTAATGTGTTATTCTGGCGCTAATTTTTTCTAGGCCAACCACCCAACTGGCCTGAAGCACCCTTGGTGCAAGATTGGCTCTTGGCTACTGCAACTTAAAACTTGTACCTTCTTAGTGTGATAATGGTCCTTGGCCAATATATTTTCCCCATGCGCCTTACTTTGCGCCATATTGGCTCTAGGCCAATGTTCCTCTTAACACTCAACAGAGTTTGAGATGAAGCTTCATCTCATGCCATGGCGCATCTTTGACATGCGCCATGCCAAAAACACAGGGTGTTACAGTAAGTGTCAAAACTAGATGCTTTAATCTATACAGACAGGTTTTATTCTAGCGTACTCTCGAACTTCAGGCTCATAAAATATTTCAGTTTCAACGACGTTTCATAAATTAGTTCAAACCCGGATTTTAACGCTATTAAGGGTTATTTAAGAAGACAAAGATGATATCACCGATTTATTCGGATTTTGATCTTATAACGAGAACGTAAAACACATGAAAGGGTTTTTAATAAAATTCTCATATTCAAAGTGGTGAGTGTGAGTTAATTTCAAGCATAACTTAATCCACAAGGTCAATCGGTTGTATGAGTCAGAAACTCGAATCCTTCAGGAATTCAAATATAATGACCAATCAATAGTCATAAAATCATGCAGTATGAGTTCTTCATGACTACTATAACGTGCCAGGCAAGTGACGCACAATGATTTCGCGTTACAATGTTTCAGGCCAAGTCAGTGTGCAGCCAGAATGGCGCCACACTGCGTAGACTATCAAGTGCTAAGAATGAAAAAACCCCGCAGGGCCAGTGAAGCGCAAAGGTAGTTCTACACTGTAAATAAATTTGGCTAAGTAATAAAGCTTATTGGCCAACACAATGGAGATTCATTGAAGGGAAGCCAAGACAGGCCAAGTTGACAAATGCAACATGCGATGTTGGCATTGATGCATATCCATGAAATTGAGTTGGCCCAAACTCAAGGATGATGCAAGAGTGAAGAATAGACCAAGAGTTGGTCTATGCATTAGTTTAAGGTGAAAATGCGGGGGTCTAACAACCACACCCAATAATTTATTTGGCAATCTGAGAGGACTTACTCCAATACACTTTCTAGAGAATCAACTAGACAGTCAGACTCAACTAGAATAAAGTATATCAAAGAGTTTAATATCTCTAACTCTTAATTCAATCCGCAATCAGTAATAAATATGTGAGCCTGATTGAATAAGAGGAGTAACTTGAACGGTACCAAAGATCAATGTTCAAATGTCAATCAATGTAAATCAACAACCCAAGGTTAGATATTCTAATTGATTGATCTTAATGCACAACCTGTGATATATCAATTATGTAACAAAATATAATGCGGAAAAGAAATAAAACAGACACCAAAATTTTGTTAACGAGGAAACCGCAAACGCAGAAACCCCCTGGGACCTAGTCCAGTTTGTACACCATACTATATTAAGACGCTGCAGACACTAGCCTACTACCAATTAACTTCGGACTGGACTGTAATTGAACCCTAATCAATCTTATACTGATTCAAGGTATAGTTGCGCACCTTACATTTCTGATCCCATCAGGATACTATGCACTTGATTCCCTTAGCTGATCTCACCCACAACTAAGAGTTGTTATGACCCAAAGTCGTAGACTTGATAGACAAATCTATCTCACACATAAAAGTATATCAAATTGAATAAATTTGTCTCCCACAGAAATATCCAAGAGTTTTTGTTCCATCTTTTGATAAATCAAGGTGAACGGGAACAAATTGTAACCCGGACTTATATTCCCGTGAACAACCTAGAATTATCAATCACCTCACAATAAACTTAATCGACTAGCGAAACAAATTATTGTGGAATCACAAACGATGAGACGAAGTTTGTTTGTGATTAATTTTCTATCTTGCTTATCGGAGATATAAAATCTCGATTCAAATTATTTCAATTGCACTCAACACGATGGAAACAACAAGATCAGATCAAGCAACTACGAAGATAATAGTTGGGTCTGGATTCACAATCCCGATGAAGATTTCAATTCATTAGCCTACAGGGTCTCGAGAAGAAACCTAAGGTTATAGGAGAATCGACTCTAGTTATTAACTAGTAACACACAGGATGTGCGGGGATTATATTTGCAATTTCTAAAGTTCTCCTTTATATAGTTTTCAAATAAGGGTTTGCAATCCAAGTTACCTTGGTAACAAAGCATTCAATATTCACCATTAGATGAAAAACCTGATTCATCCAAGCTAATATCTTTCAACCGTTAGATCGAACTTAGCTTGTTACACACAAATCAAATGTACCATCATTTAGGTTTATGTAACCATACCTAAACGTGTACACCTGGTTGGTTCACATATAGTTAACCGAGGTTATCCATATGATTACTCTCATATCAACCTTATTCATCTTAACCATAACTAGTTCAAATGACTCAAATGAAACTAGTTAAAGAGTTGTTCAATTGTATAGAAAACATAATCGAAACCAAATCGGTTTGATTCACTTGAATCAAGCATGAACATTATAGCCATGGTTCGCAAAGATTGCATTCCTTATGATTTAAATGTTTAAGTCCATGAACTGACCGATTTGAAAAAGTAACCAGCTTAAGTATGTGTACGGGTATGCGTACTTAAGCAACTGGATTTTGAGTTTGTTAAGTTTCCAAACTCAGCAGAATTCTTCTAAGGTGACTAGTTTAGGAATTTGTGATTCCCAAACCCAACAGATATTTTCGGTTCGAAAACTAACGCCAGTATGCGTATTGGTACGCATACTTGTCTTGTCTCCTTCACGAATTTCGTACATACTATTGGCTCTCGGTTTATGGATTTATGCACTAATGTGGGAAAAAACTATATGTGCTTATATCCAAAGATGGTTACATCTTCAACTCTTTATTTCAATCATTGAAACATTCTTATATAATGACAATAGCCGTTTTCACATACTATTAGCATCAGAGCAATTTTCAAGATATTGAGATAATCATTATCGAAACATTCCAAGCCTACATCAAATGATTTTATCACACAAACCATGTAAGATGTTACTCGGAAATTTTCTCATGATATAAGATGAACTTGGTCGAAGCAAAAGCTTACCGACACATGTTTCGAGAAATATGTAAGCGAGATATGCTCAGCTCGAAATCTCAAATGTGTATAGAGAAACCTATATCGTAACACGATTTATGTCTCAATATAGGAGATAATAGAAATATATTTTCCAAGTGATAGATGAGTTCAAGTCTCCACATACCTTTTGTCGAAGAAGTTCCACAAGCTCTCCTTAGTAGTTCTTCATCTTCAAGAGATGAATGACGAGAGATATAAGATCAACTACACATTATATATATATATCCTAGTCCGAGATATCTGTAAATAGGCTACAAATCACGACTTATAGTTTTGATCACTAACATTGACAAACATGCTTGACATAGCAACGCATGCGAGTTCGACCGAGCAATACTCTAACAATCTCCCCCTTTGTCAATTTTAGTGAATAACTATCTATACATATGGATTACAAAATAGATAAAAATTATAGCTTTTTGTCCATACGCTTGATCTCCTTGGCATCTTCAACGCGACTCGAAATCTTCGTCACTTCCAAATACTCCATGATCTTAAAGGCTGTAAGTTCAACATCATAGTTGTTGAAGATCTGTGGCTATAACAATGAGAAAACAGAATGCTCTCAATCATTGTTATGCAATGTCATAGTATTATTATACAACATCAAAGTCCAATTGTATCAAAACTTTGACAACAATACTACGGTGATATTCATCACTCCCCCTTAGTCAATACTCTATCTCAACATGAAAATCACTCCACCTTACATAATGATCCGTAAACCATATGTATATGTAGTATCACACTGCACATTAATTCTTCCCCTTTTTGTCAATATAAATTGGCAAAGGTACGAAAACTAGTGGGATCCTCATGAAATTTAAACGGAGATACTTCATGACTAAAAGAGAATACCATACCAACTTATTTAGATGCAATCATAAAGCCGAAGCTAAATGCATTCATCAAGGAGTTAATAAAGATACAAGATAAATTCTAAAATTCCACATCCGCACTCCCCACAAAGATTTGGAAATTAAGCACAAGTTCAAAATAAACTCTCCCCCATAAAATGTCATCCCCGAAGTAACAACAAAGGCGACCTTACTTTCACAAGAAAAGAAGGATTTCTAACAAACACTAGGATACTAACCGGAAACATATCTACTAGAAACAAATGCACGCAAGACTAAACTATTCTGGAATTATAAACTCAATTGCCCAAAAAAAATCGAGATAAAATCAAAGGCAAGAGTTATGAGGATCTAATGAACTAGAACAACACCAATAGACTACCGCAGGTGCTGAAACGTGGCAGTGTCTAATGGTTTGGTGAGAATATCATCCAATTGTTGTTCTGAAGGGAAAAAGTTCCATAGAGATAATATCATCTTCATACAGATATCGAATAAAATGGTACCTGATGCCTATGTGCTTAGTTCTTGAGTGATCAACAGGATTCTCAGTGATGCGAATCGCACTTGAGTTATCACATAAGATCTTCATTACTCCGGAATCAATTTCATAATCAGCAAGCATTTGTTTCATCAGTAGGAGTTGAGTACAACATGACCCAGCAACAATATATTATGCTTCACATGTTGAAAGAGATTGTGAATTTGGTTTCTTGTTATGCCAAGCCACAAGATTCATCCCGACATAGTAGAATCCCCCTGATGTACTCTTTCTGTCTTCCACACACCCTACCCAATCGACATATGAATAGGCAGTAAGATCATTGTTAGTATCAAAAGTGTAAGAAAGGCCATACCTGGAAGTATGACTGATATAACGTATGATCCTCTTTGTAGCGTCAAGATGCGGTTCCTTTGGATTTACCTGAAACTTAACACATCAACCAACACTAAAAGCAATGTCAGGTCTCGTGTCCGTGAGATACAAAAGGCTTCCAATAATATATCGATAAATCTTTTGATCTACATTTACAACTTTTTCATCTCTATGTAATTTACCCGTGGTAGGAATAGGAGTAAGTTTTGGAGTTGACTTATCAAGTCTGAATATTGAAACAAGATGTTTTACATACTTTTCTTGAGATAATTAAATTCTATCCTTGTGTTGTTGAATTTGTAAACCCAAAAAGAATTTTAATTCACCAACATTTCTCATCTCAAACTCCTTACCAAGAGAAACTTGAAAATCTTTTGCAAGTTTTTCTGATGTTGATCCGTAGATGATATCATCCACATAAACTTGAGCAATAACAACATATTTCCCACTCCAGTTGGTAAGCAAAGTTTTATCATCTCCACCTCTCGAAAAACCTTTTCTAAGAAGAGAAGTAGTTAGTTCTTCAAACCAGGAACGAGGTGCTTGTTTTAACCCATATAATACCTTATTGAGTTTAAGGACTTGATCAGGAAAACCGTGGTTTTCAAAGCCTTTAGGTTGAGCGAAGACTTCTTCGTTTAAGTTTCCATTAGGAAGGCAGATTTAATATCCATCTGAAACAACTTAACCTTAAGGAAACAAGCATGAGATAATAACAAACGAATGGACTCAAGGAGTGCCACATGAGCAAAGGTTTCGTCAAAGTTGATTCCTTCAATCTATGAATAAAACCGAGCGACAAGTCTAGCTTTGTTTCTGACAATGGTGCCAAATTCGTCAGACTTTTTCTTAAATATCCACTTGGTACCAACAATATTTCTATTGGGGGGACAAGGTACGAGTTTCCATACATCTTGTCTTTGAAATTGATTTAACTCTTCATGAATTTTGGTCACCCTAAATGTATCACTAAGAGCTTCATCAATATTTCTAGGTTCCACTTGCGATAGATAACAAATAAAATTACAAATATTTTAAAGTTGGCCTCTCGTCTTAGTAGTAGAATCCTTATTGTTAGTATCATGATTCCTTTGAACCCAAAGGTGTCGAGTGGAGACACGCTTTTGTTCAAGAGAAACATCCCGACTAGAGTTTTTCTCCTCATCACTAGAGACATCAGTATCATCAACCGTTGGAACAACTTCTTCTGATTTTGACGTTTCTTTGATATTCGCAATTTTCTCGGCTGGGGGAAATTCAGTAGGAGAGTCATTATGATGAAAGTTACTTATATCATCAATGATAACATTATATGATTCCATCATGACTTGGGTTCTGAGATTAAAGACTCAGAAACCACGACCGTCAGATGCATGGCCAAGAAAAATACCCTCATCGCTTTTTGAATCAAACTTCCCTTTCTGTTCTCGATCCTTTAGAATGTAGCACTTACTGGCGAACACTATGAAATAGTGTAAGTTTGGTTTCCTACCATACCACAACTCATAGGGAGTATTTAAGGTCTTTGACCGTAAGTAAACACGATTGATTAAAGAATAAGCCGTAAAAACAGCCTCACCCCAACACCTTAATGGTAAGTTTTTGTTATGAAGCATTAACCCATTTCCTGAATATTTCTATTTTTATTCTTCTTTCTGCAACTCCATTTGCTTGCGGAGTGATAAGTGGTGAGTATTGTTGAATAATTCCCAGAGAGTCACAATATTCAAATACCTTGGTGTCTTTGAATTATGTGTCGCGATCACTTATAATTTTATTTAGTTTGCGACCTTGCTCATTCTGGATTCTATTAACAATAATCTTGAACTCACTGAGAGTTTCATTCTTGTAAGCCAAGAATGCTCCCCAGATGAATCTAGTGTAATCATATACCATAACCAAAGCATACTTCTTCCCAGCCACTGTAGATTGTCGAATTGGGCCAAAAAGATCCATATGAATTAAATCAAGTGGAGCTTTGGCGAGAATATTTCGGGATGATTTGTTTGGAACTTTCGTTTGTTTACCCATTTGATAGACACCACATACACCTTCAACCTTAACATTGATTTTGGGAACTCTTCTAACAAGTTCTTTGTTAACGATCTTAGCTAGAAGACGATAATTGATGTGACCAAAACGTTCATGCCAAAGGTGTGTAGATTCTATCTTAGTCAAATTGCAAAAATTACTGAACTGAGTATCTAGAAGACAACAATTATCTTTTCCACGTGATCCTTGAAAAATCACTTTCCCAGATTTGTCAACAATGTCACATAAGTTATCATTAAAGACAACCTTATGGCCCTTGTCACAGATTTGACTTATAGAAAGAAGATTAGCAGTCATACCTTTAACGTACACGACATCATGAATTTCAGGAACGCCAGGTAGTTTGATCGTCCCTTTCTTGCTTATGTAACAACAACTTCCATCTCCAAAAGTTACAGGTCCACCATCAAAATCACTTGAGTTGATAAACCATGAGAGATCTCCAGTCATGTGCCTGCTACATCCGCTATCAAGGAACCATTGAAAGGGTGATGTTGATTTCAGAGCAAAAGCTCCCATACTAGCACTACTAAACATATTGGGCTTTCTTGTTAGTATTGAATGTCTTTTAAGAGATGACACGAGTTGAATAGCCTTTTTATGAAAACCACTGGCAACTTTTAGTCTTCTCTTGAAGGACAAACACACATATTGAAAGTGATTGTGAGAACAACAAAACAAACAAGTACCAACATCATTAACCTTGTTCGAAGAGTTCGGAGCACTGTCAGATTTCATAAAGCCTAGACCTTGCTTATCTCCTGACAGATGGCAATTCTTCAAGGACGAATTTGGAGTTGTTATTTAAAACTCTTGAAAAAGAATTTACGGACTTCAAATCCTTAAGCTTTGCAATTTCTGCAGCAAGATCAGAATTGATATGGATTTGTTTATCTAACTTTTTCAGGGGCACAACAACATCACCAAAGCACTCTTGAGAATTAGGTTTTTTGATATAACCTTCGCAATGAGGTCCATCAATTTCCTTTATCCATCGAAGTTTTTCGAGACACGAGAACTTGATGAGTTTTTTTTTTAAATCAGGATTCTCAACCTTTTTGATGGTTTCTAGAACACACTCAATGTTGAGTTTATCCATTTCTGGTGAAGCATTTTCAGAGACAACATTGTCCATATCATATCGCTACAAACACAGACTTATGAGGTCTTTAACGTGTTTTCCTGATCTGATACTAATTGAAAATGCAGGGGTCTAACAACCACACCCAACAATTCGTTTGGCAATCTGAGAGGACTTACTCTAATACACTTTCTAGAGAATCAACTAGATAGTCAGACATAATCTAGAATAAAATATATCAAAGATTTTAATATCTCTAACTCTTAATTTAATCCGCAATCAACAAATATAAATTTGTGAGCCTGATTGAATAAGAGGAGTAACTTAAAAGGTACCAAATACTAATGTTCAAGTGTCAATCAATGTAAATCAACAACCCAAGGTTGGATATTCTAATTGATTGATCTTAACGCACAACCTGTGATATTTCAATTATATAACAAAATATAATGCGAAAAAGAAATAACACAAACACCAGAATTTTGTTAACGAGGAAACCGAAAATGCAGAAAAATCCCGGTACTTAGTCCAGATTGAATACCACATTGTATTAAGTCGCTACAGACATTAGCTTACTACCAATTAACTTCGGACTGGACTGTAGTTGAACCCTAATCAATCTCACACTGATTCAAGGTACAGTTGCGCTCCTTAAGTCTCTGATCCCAGCAGGATACTACGAACTTGATTCCTTTAGCTGATCTCACCCACAATTAAGAGTTGTTACGACCCAAAGTCGAAGACTTGATAGACAAATCTGTCTCCCAGAGAATAGTCTATAGGATTGAATTAATCTGCCTCCCACAGAAATACCCAAGATTGTTTGTTCCGTCTTTTGATAAATCAAGGTGAACAGGAACTAATTGATAACCCGGACTTATATTCCCGAAGAACAACCTAGAATTGCCAATCACCTCACAGTAAAATTAATCGACTAGCCAAACAAGTTATCGTGGAATCACAAACGATGAGACGAAGTTGTTTGTGATTACTTATCTATCTTGTCTATCGGAGATATAAAATCTCGAGCCAATTATTTCAATTGCACTCAACACAATATAAACAACAAGATCAGATCATGCAACTACAAAGATAATAGTTTGGTCTGGCTTCACAATCCCAATAAAGTCTTCAAGTCGTTAACCTACAGGGTCTCGAGAATAAACCTAAGGTTATAGGAGAATCGACTCTAGTTATGCAACTAGTAACACACAGGAGGTGTGGGGATTAGATTTCCTAGTTGTTAGAGTTCTCCTTTATATAGTTTTCAAATCATGGTTTGCAATCCAAGTTAACTTGGTAACAAAGCATTTAATATTCACCGTTAGATGAAAAACCTTATTCAACCAAGCTAATATCTTTCAACCGTTAGATCGAACTTAGCTTGTTACATGATGTATTTTCAAAGTTGTTGTAGTAAAAAAGGTTCGTTGAGACTTGTGAAGGAAGATTATTTTAGACTTAATTTTAAATAAAAATATAGGAAACTTAAATAAAAGTGATATGAAAAATATGGACAAGTCTGGGGCTATGGATTCCACTAATTACCAATATCAAAGTGATTTTATATTCTCTAATTATAATTATGCAAATCCTTCATTCAAATTGATTCTAAATATTGCAAAAGTTGATTTTTTTTAGAAATAAAAATTGTAAATCGAAATTATGGGACATCAAAACCCTAGGCTAGCATGCTCCATCAATTGAAATAACAATTGTTTAACAAAAACCATTTTTTTTCTATTTATTTATCAAGGCAAATAATCATATAATAATTGCATAAATTAAATAAAATAGAGATTACCACATTTTATTGGCGAAATAGCTTCCTCCGTCGCCCCATAGGATGGGTTTAGCTCATCATTGTATAAACTTGCTCAAAGTATTGATTCATGCTCAAAATTTGTTTACAAAGATGAAATGGAGAGAAAATGATGAAAAATCGGGTATTTGCAACGTTTATAATTGTTCCAAAACACTGTTACAAAGAACGATAAAAGAGAACTGTTGTTGTTGTCTCTCTGCGACCCTCACGTGTCTGTCGTTGTCACTGTTGATAAACGACTGTCTTCGTCAGTCTGTTCTTCGTGTTCTTCAGTTCTGCAGCAGCATAAATGGTGTTCTATGCAACTCAATTTTTCGGCTCTGTGATGCTCTCTAACTCTCCCAAACTCCCCCTCTCCCTTCCTAGAAACCTCAGCAACATATTTATATCCAACAGGTGAAGAAAATCCTCCGTAATAACTCAAAATTATCTTCATATATCCGGCAGTGAAGAAAATATTTTCTGGAATATTTTCTTTCGATTCTTGATTCCTTCACGCGTCTGCGGATGTCAACTTCTCCTTTTTTACCTCGTACACGCTTCCAACAGTTGTTAGAGTCTTCCCAGCATGCGCAAACTCTCTCCAACTCATTCAAATCCCGTGAATATCTCCTCTCTTTGCACACACACCTCTGTTTTCTTCCCAACGATTATCCAGCCAAATTGGATCAATTCCAACGACCCTACCATGCCTGTTAAGCTAAATAAAGTCTTCCCATGAAGTTTCAGCCATTGAATCACATTATAACCCCTCCAAATCACGAACTGAAAACTGTGAATATTTTCCCGCCAAAATTTATATTTGAATTTGAAGAAAATGGGTGTTGTGGACAAAAATGGGTGATGTGGACGAAAATGGGCTACATATAGCCGCGGGTGACAGTTAGCAAAAATGGGGGTCCAAATGTCCTCCGGGGTGCTCCGAGCAACTTTTCGAGCCGAATTTTCCAACAATATTTATTTTCCAAAAATACCAAAAAATACATAAAAAAAACAATATTAGTACAAAAATCGAGTTCCAACAATATAGACATTGAGGACAATTTAGACACAAAAATGTGTCTATCAAATACCCCCAAACTTATTATTTGCTAGTCCTCGAGCAAATCTAGAAAATAAAAATGACTACACTTAGCACGTGCAGCAAGCCGTTAAACCGCTAGGTGGCCCTAGTGGCGGAGTGTTGTCTCCGGAGGGCTTACCAGAGGTATACCCACAAAACCTATATACTCCAGCCATATCTATCTACACAGAACCTTGGAAGGCACTAAAGAATCTCCTTGGTTGGCATACTTATTGACTACAGGAGGAAGTACCCTGATGCGAAATTCCAATTGTTGTACACGAGTTTGCACTCAAGCATACTAAAATTCATATGAAGTGACAAAGCTCTACTCAGATAGTGGCACTATGGACATCAATATCCGGAGTCAAAACTAATCACATGGACAGATCAAGAAGATGGATATAGAAAAACATAGATGGTTTTGATGTTTACTAGGTGAACGGTGTTTCTCATATCTTTCTGAAAGCCTCCGCCAAAATGAACCTATCCTAATGGACTGAGATACCGGTCTGACTAATATCAGCACACTGGTATATACAAGGGTACCAGTGGTCGATAATCCTAACTCTAGGTCAACACAACTGGCATATACAAGGGTTCCAGTGGTTGACTTTATTGAATTTATTCCAGTTGGTCAAATGGTCTAGTCTTTTTTTTTTTGTATCTCAATCACTCTAATTCACCCTAGCATTGGTAACAACTTGAATCGTGAGCCCCACCTAATCACTTAGAGAAACATAGTTTAAAAACAAAACAAAATAAAAACAGAAGTGAAAAGGACTCAACGAGATATGCTGAAACTATCATGTTATTTCTAACACCTGAGCTCTGTGCTTTTATGAATAGACTCTTTAGATGTTGCCATCTAGTCAGATTGGTTCCTCAACTCCTATAACCAAAATGCCTCCATCCACTTAGATTGGTTAGTTCCATCCTTAATAGGCATAAATTTCTAGGCTCTAGAGTTTATTTATTGCAAAGAAAAGCTAACAAAAAGTTTCTTCCCTACCCCCAAACTTAAATCTAACATTGTCCTCAATGTTTCTAATGAAAGAGCAATACCAAACAGTAAAGTAACATGAGGAATTAGTAAAGAGAGAAGTCGGAAAGATAGTACCTGGGTGAAGAGAGAAATCAAAAACTAATATACAACAACATACAATCGCCTCGATGGTCAATCAAGGGTAAACAGGGTCCTCCAGAGGGACCTCCTCAATATCATCTGTAGGAAAGGGATCTAAAAAGGGTTTCAATCTCTGACCGTTAACCTTTGAAGAACTACTACCATCCGGTGTCTCGATCTCAACAGCTCCATGAGGAAAGACAGTGCGAACAATAAAAAGAACCCGTCCACCGAGAACGTAACTTCCCAGGGAAAAGATGCAAGCGGGTATCATACAGAAGAACTTTTTGGCCTGGAGAAAATGACTTTCTTAAGATATTTCTATCATGCACATGTTTCATTTTGTTCTTGTACTCCTTAGCACTATCGTATGCATCACTACGAATCTCTTCCAACTCATTGAGATGGAGTTTCCTATGGGCTCCTGCCTTGTCAAGTGAAAATTTTAGCTGCTTAACAGCCCAATAAGCTCTATGTTCTAACTCAACAGGTAAGTGACATGCCTTGCCATACACAAGTCAATAAGGTAACGTTCCAATGGGGGTCTTAAACGCAGTTCGGTAAGCCCATACGGCATCAGTAAGCCTAGACGACCAGTTTTTCCGATTAGGATTAACTGTTTTCTCTAATATACGTTTTATCTCCCTATTGGAAACTTCTACCTGACCACTAGTCTGTGGATGATACGGGGTAGATACCTTATGTGTAATACCATATTTCTTCATCAAAAGCCTAAAAGGTCCATTACAAAAGTGCGACCCTCCATCACTAATTATAGCTCGCGGCGTACCAAAACATGTAAGTATATTATTTTTCAAGAACTCAATCACAACCCTATGGTCATTGGTTTTACACGCAGCCGCCTCAATCCACTTAGAGACATAGTCTACAGCGACAAGGATGTATAAGTTACCAAAAGAATTAGGAAACGGACCCATAAAGTCAATACCCCACACATCAAAGACTTCCACAACTAAAATAGGGTTCAAGGGCATCATGTTCCTACGGGAAATGGTTCCTAATTTCTGGCAATGTTCACAAGTCACACGGTAACTGTGGGAGTCTTTAAACAACTAAGGCCAATAGAATCCACACTGCAATATCTTAGCAGCAGTTTTCCTAGCACTAAAGTGACCTCCACAAGCATGATCATGACAAAAGGAAATAATACTGGACTGGTCACTCTCAGGTATACATCTCCTAATAATCTGGTCTGGACAATACTTAAACAAATAAGGATAATCCCAGAAGAAGTGCTTAACCTCGGCTAAAAACCTAGAACGATCTTGTTTACCCCAATGTTGGGCATTCGACCAGTAACAAGATAGTTCACTATATTCGCATACCAAGGTAATTGGGTAACAAAGAACAATTGTTCATCAGGAAAGTTATCCCTTATAGGAAGGGAATCATCAGGGGAACTAACAACTAGCCTAGACAAGTGGTCTGCTACAACATTTTCGGAACCCTTTTTGTCTCTAATGTCTGGAGAAAACTCTTGTAACAAAAGGATCCACCTAATCAATCTAGGTTTTGTATCCTTCTTAGACAAAAGATATTTCAAAGCAACATGATCAGTATATATGATGATCTTAGAACCTAAGAGATAGGGTCCAAACTTGTCTAAGTAAAACACAATGGCTAACAGTTCCTTCTCAGTAGTGGTATAGTTCAACTGGGCATCATTCAGAGTTTTGCAAAGAGGTCTAGAAATTAAGCTAAAATCCTTAATGAATCGATGATAAAAACCTGCATTCCCTTAGAATGACCTAATATCTCTTACGGTTTTTGGGACCTGTAAAGTTTTAATAAGGTCAACTTTGGCTTTATCTACCTCTATACTCTTACAAGATACGATATTCCCTAAAACAATTCCTGAACGAACCATGAAGTGACATTTCTCCCAATTAAGCACTAAATTCTTTTCCTTACACCTAGCCAACACTAGTGACAAATGATGCAAGCACTCATCGAAAGACGAACCAAACACTGAAAAATCATCCATAAAGACCTCTAAGAACCGTTCTACCATGTCAGAAAATATGCTCATCATGCAACGATGAAAAGTCGCAGGGGCATTACAAATCCCAAAAGGCATGCGTCTATACGCAAAGGTACCAAAGGGACAGGTAAAAGTGGTTTTCTCCTGGTCTTCTGGGGCAATAACGATCTGATTATATCCAGAATAGCCATCTAAAAAGCAGTAGTGACTATGTCCAGCTAATCTCTCTAGCATCTGGTCTATGAAGGGAAGGGGAAAGTGGTCCTTCCTAGTGACCTTGTTCAATTTCCTATAGTCAATACAAACACACCAACCCGTGGTCACTTGGGTCGGGATTAACTCATTGTTATCATTCGGACTACAGTAATACCGGATTTCTTGGGAACAACCTGAACGGGGCTGACCCACTTAATGTCTGAAATGGGGTAGATAATGTCTGCATCTAACAACTTAAGGACCTCGTTTCGAACTACCTCTTTCATATTAGGGTTTAGTCGACGTTGCATCTCCCTAGAAGGTTTGGTATCACTCTCTAAATAGATCTGATGCATACAAACAGTGGGACTTATACCCTTAATGTCAGCTATGGTCCACCCTAAAGCTTCCTTGTTGTTTTGAAGGACGTTTACTAGCCTACTTTCCTGGTCACTATCCAAGACGGAAGAAATAATCACATGTAAAGTCTCAGACGGGCCTAAAAACCTATATTTCAGGGAATCTGGCAATGGTTTTAGGTCCAACTTAGGAGGCTCTTCTAACGAAGGAACTAGGGTAGACTCAGAAACTGGTAGTGGTTCGACTTTAGGTTTCCATCCATTACTAGTATCTAACAAAGGGGTTGAATCTAACAAATCATTCACCTCATTAATCACATTATCATCATCAAAATCAATCCCAAAGTGATCTAGGCATTTCTCTAATGGATCTTCTAAAAAAGTGTTTGGTAATGACTCCTCGACTAATGTTCCTATCATGTTCACCTCTTCTATGTTCGAGTCATCTAGTTCAAAGGTTAGCTTACTAATATTAAAAATGTTCAGCTCAATAGTCATATTACCAAAAGACAATTTCATAATACCATTTCGACAGTTAATGATCGCATTGGATGTAGCTAAAAATGGGCGACCTAAAATTACCGATATCTGGTTCTCTGGGTCAGGGACAGGTTGAGTATCTAGGATAAAAAAATCCACTGGATAAATAAACTTGTTAACCTCTATGAGAACATCCTCGATCACACCACGAGGAATTTTAACGGACCTATCAGCTAACTGAAGTGTCATCTGGGTAGGTTTCATCTCACCAAGTCCTAGCTTAAGGTACACATGATATGGTAGTAAGTTCACACTAGCTCCTAAGTCAAGCAACGCTTTCTCAACACGGTATTTACCTATTGTGCAAGAAATGGTAGGGGACCCTGGGTCTTTATACTTAGGAGTAGTGGTATTCTGAATAATAGAACTCACCTGACTAGCTAGAAAGGCTTTCTTTGGACATTAAGCTTTCGCTTTCGCGTACACATATCCTTGAGAAACTTGGCATAAGAGGGAATCTGCTTAATTGCATCTAGTAGTGGAAGGTTGATAGTTACCTGCTTAAAAACCTCCAATATATCATTAAAATTGGACTCCCTCTTAGTTGGAACTAGCAGAGCTGTGGGAATGGGGCTCTAGGGACAAATCCGGGCTCAATATGACCCTCATTGGTCTCTTTAGAGACTCTATCAGTCTCCTCAGTTTCTGGTTCAGAAGGGTGAACTACAATGTTCACTATCAGGCATGGAAACCTTGTTGTCTATCACTCTACCACTCCTAAGGGTTTTAATAGCATTCACATGATCAGATGGTCTTTCACCTATTTCATTAATTCCTCTAGGGTTGGGTTGAGTCTGACTAGGAAACTTACCTCTTTCTCTTAAAGACTCATTTATCTGACTAACCTGGGTTTTCAACTCGGAAATAGCCTGAGAGTTAGCCTGACCTATTCTCTTATTTTCTTCTAAACCTTGAGCAACAGATTGCTGAAACTGCACAGTGTTACGAGTTAACAAAGCAAGAGACTCTTCTAAACTCATAATCTTCTTATCCGAAGGGTTCTGAAACTGTGCCGGAGCTGAAGGATTCTTAGTATAGCCAAAACCTGGGGGAACCTGAGCATTACTAGACTGACCTTGATTCTGGCCCTTGGACCAAGAAAGGTTTGGATGGTTTCTCCAAGGGTTATAGGTTTCTGAATATGGGTCAAACTTCTGTCGGTTATCAAACCTAGTGTTGTTATAAAGAGCATTGGCTTGCTTTTCAACAGCATGGCCTTCCCAAAAAGGCTCATTTCTTCCACTACTACCACTAGAATGACCTAATTCTAAGGCTTCTAACCTTTTGGCTATAGCTGCTATTTTGGCATCTGACTCATGAGATCCTTCTACCCTATTAACATTTCCTCTACTTATAAGAATTGTTTTCTGGGGTTCCCTACTAGTTTCCCATTGTTGGGTCTTATCGGCGATTTCATTCAAAAATGTCATCGCTTCATCAACAGTTTTATTCTCAAACCCACCTGTGCATAAGGACTCAACCATGGTTGTTGTTGAATAATCTAAACCCTCATAGAGGATCTGAACTAACCTAACCTTCTCCAAACCATGATGAGGACATTGAGATATCAAGTCATTGAACCTTTCTAAGTACCTATATAAAGATTCTCCCTCTTGTTGGGAAAAAGTACATATTTGTTTCATAATAGACGATGTTTTATGCCTTGGGAAGAACTTATGTATAAAGGCAGAAGTAAGTTGGTCATAGGTTTCAATTGACTCAGAGTCCAAACTATACATCCAAGATTTTGCTTTATCTTTTAAGGAAAAGGGGAATAACCTAAGTTTCAACGCATCATCACTTAGGTTTTTAATTTTCAGAGTACTACAAACTTCCTCAAATTCCCTAACGTGAAAATAGGGGTTCTCATTCTCCTTCCCTAAAAACATTGGGAGCATCTGTAAAGTCCCAGGTTTCAGTTCATAATTTGCCTCGGTTTCAGCTAACTTGATACAAGACGGACGAGAGGTCCTAGTTGGGTTTAGCAAAGCTTTCAAAGTTGCCATTTCTGGCACTACCAAAGGACTAGGAGTACTAGGGGTACTTTCCTCACGAAGAGACAGATTCTCAAAACTAAAGTTTCCAAAAACGGGGCTCTCAAAAGAAGAGTCTTCGAGCTCCCCGCCTTCACAAGAAGAACTACTAGGTTTGTCACTAATCAAACTACCTAGAGTGTTTCTTTTCCAAGCCCGTTTAAAAACTTCGGGCATACACTAGAAAAACAAAATCAAAAAGAAAAAGCTCTGAAAAGGAAGGGATGTTTTATGCAAACACAAACAAGGCTGACTCCACCACAACAAACCTACTGATTTCTAGCAAACAAAAAGCATGACGGCTCCACTTAGATTGTTTCTAGACCAGCTTCTAATCCTTCGAACGGGAATTCGTTACAATTTAAGCAAACCGCTCTGGAATCAA
Organism: Papaver somniferum; assembly: GCF_003573695.1. Classification (NCBI taxonomy): domain Eukaryota; kingdom Viridiplantae; phylum Streptophyta; class Magnoliopsida; order Ranunculales; family Papaveraceae; genus Papaver; species Papaver somniferum. Next base: position 161,987,893 of record NC_039362.1, on the reverse strand, counting down.
TCCGAGTTAAAGTAAGTTGAATAGAGGCGAGGGAAGCTCGGTGGAGCTTTGATACCCAAGGCCTCACCGGTATTACAAGGCGGCGCAGTCACGCATTCAACTTAAAGTAACCGTCAAGAACTTCGAAGTATGCTTAAAAGAGTAACCAATATCTTTCGAATGACTTTCCTGTTAAACTCGTTACCCTATCGGTCTCGTTCTAGTCAAAATTTTAGGCTTAGGTTCGTGTTTGGTGTCATTTTCCTAAGGTGGGCAAGAAGAGAACGGTGATGAAATCCGAACCCTTATCTTGTATGGCCAATCCTTGCCCTTTACTAGGAAATTAAAGCAGCCGTTTTCAAGTCCTTAACATATATGCATACGAAGGAAGACAGTAACTCGCTGACAGGGGATTCGCGAGTGTTTCGACAAACTTACCTCCCGTACCAGACGGGGGATGAACCTTTGTAGTCGACTCGGGCCACGACTCCTATGTCATGTACGAACCCGAGGGGCCGAGGTGATATCGTAATCACCGTCCTTCTCTGCAAAAAGTTTATATATAAACCACCCTTTCGTAGGGTTTAAAAAATAATGTCCTAAAATTTAAAGTCCAAAGTCCAAAAATATAAAGTCCAAAAGAAAAAGAAAGTCTAAAAAAAAATAAAAATCTACAAAAATAAAAATGTCTCTCTCTTTTTTTTTTCTCTTTTTTTATAAAAAAAAATCTTCTTCTTTCGCTCCTTTCGCTTTGCCTTTTACTCCAGTCTTTATGTATTCACCAAAAGCTATGGCAAAATTTTCTTTCGCTCCAAATTCCAAAATCTGAAAGAAAAAGACAAAAACCCAAAAACGTAAAGAAGAACAAATAAAAATAAAAACCTAGAAAAAAAATCTAAAAACTCTAGCCTAAAGACAAGTCCGCGTCGGCGGCGCCAAAAATTTGATGTATTTTCAAAGTTGTTGTAGTAAAAAGGTTCGTTGAGACTTGTGAAGGAAGATTATTTTAGACTTAATTTTAAATAAAAATATAGGAAACTTAAATAAAAGTGATATGAAAAATATGGAGAAGACTGGGGTTATGGATTCCACTAATTACCAATATCAAAGTGATTTTATATTCTCTAATTATAATTATGCAAATCCTTCATTCAAATTGATTCTAAATATTGCAAAAGTTGATTTTTTTTTAGAAATAACAATTGTAAATCGAAAGTATGGGACGTCAAAACCCTAGGCTAGCATGCTCCATCAATTGAAATAACAATTGTTTAACAAAAACCATTTTTTTTCTATTTATTTATCAAGGCAAATAATCATATAATAATTGCATAAATTAAATAAAATAGAGATTACCACATTTTATTGGCGAAATAGCTTCCTCCGTCGCCCCATAGGATGGGTTTAGCTCATCATTGTATAAACTTGCTCAAAGTATTGATTCATGCTCAAAATTTGTTTACAAAGATGAAATGGAGAGAAAATGATGAAAAATCGGGTATTTGCAACGTTTATAATTGTTCCAAAACACTGTTACAAAGAACGATAAAAGAGAACTGTTGTTGTTGTCTCTCTGCGACCCTCACGTGTCTGTCGTTGTCACTGTTGATAAACGACTGTCTTCGTCAGTCTGTTCTTCGTGTTCTTCAGTTCTGCAGCAGCATAAATGGTGTTCTATGCAACTCAATTTTTCGGCTCTGTGATGCTCTCTAACTCTCCCAAACTCCCCCTCTCCCTTCCTAGAAACCTCAGCAACATATTTATATCCAACAGGTGAAGAAAATCCTCCGTAATAACTCAAAATTATCTTCATATATCTGGCAGTGAAGAAAATATTTTCTGGAATATTTTCTTTCGATTCTTGATTCCTTCACGCGTCTGTGGATGTCAACTTCTCCTTTTTTACCTCGTACACGCTTCCAACAGTTGTTAGAGTCTTCCCAGCATGCGCAAACTCTCTCCAACTCATGCAAATCCCGTGAATATCTCCTCTCTTTGCACACACACCTCTGTTTTCTTCCCAACGATTATCTAGCCAAACTGGATCAATTCCAACGACCCTACCACGCCTGTTAAGCTAAATAAAGTCTTCCCATGAAGTTTCAGCCATTGAATCACATTATAACCCCTCCAAATCACGAACTGAAAATCTGTGAATATTTTCCCGCCAAAATTTATATTTGAATTAGAAGAAGATGGGTGTTGTGGACAAAAATGGGTGGTGTGGACAAAAATGGGCTACATATAGCCGTAGGTGACAGTTAGCAAAAATGGGGGTCCGTATAGCAAATGTCCTCCGGGGTGCTCCGAACAACTTTTCGAGCCGAATTTTTCAACAATATTTATTTTCCAAAAATACCTAAAAATACATAAAAAAACAATATTAGTACAAAAATCGAATTCCAACAATATAGCCGTTGAGGACAATTTAGACATAAAAATGTGTCTATCATTACACACAAATGAAATGTACCCTCATTTAGGTTTATGTAACCGTTCCTAAACGTGTACACCAGGTTGGTTCACATATAGTTAACCGAGGTTAGCCATATGATTACTCTCATATCAACCTTATTCATCTTAACCATAGCTAGTTCAAATGACTCAAATGAAACTAGTTAAAGAGTTTTTCAATTGTATAGAAAACACAATCGAAACCAAATCGGTTTGATTCACTTGAATCAATCACGAGCATTATAGCCACGGTTTGCAAATATTGCATTCCTTATAATTTATATGTTTAAGTGCACGAACTGACCGATTTGACAAAGTAACCAGCATAAGTATGCGTACTTAAGCAACCGGATTTTGAGTTTGTTAAGTTTCGAAACTCAGCAGAATTTTTCGGTTCGAAAACTTCCGCCATACTTAAGGTGACTAGTTTAGGATTTTGTAATTCCCAAACCCAACAGATATTTTTGGTTCGAAAACTTCCTCCAATATGCGTACGGGTACGCATACTTGTCTTGTCTCCTTCACCAATTTCGTATACACACATATGCATACTCTTGGCTCCTTGTTTATGGATTTATACACTAATGTGCAAACATGTTATATATGCTTATATCCAAAGATGGTTACATCTTCAACTCTTTATTTCAATCATTGAAATATTCTTCTATAATGATAATAGCCGCTTTCACACACTATTAGCATCAAAGCATTTTTCAAGATATTGAAATAATCATTATCGAAACACTCCAAGCCTACATCAAATGATTGTATCACACAAACCATGTAATATGTTACTCGGAAATTTTCTCATGATATAAGATGAACTTATTCGAAGCGAAAGCTTACCAACACATATTTCAAGAAATATGTAAGCGAGATATACTCAGCTCGAAATCTCAAATGTGTATAGAGAAAACTATATTGTAACACGATTTATGTCTCAATATAGGAGATAGTAGAAATATACTTTCCAAGTGATATATGAGTTCAAGTCTCCACATACCTTTTGTCGAAGAAGTTCCACAAGCTCCCCTTACTAGTTCTTCGTCTTCAAGAGATGAACACCGAGAGATCTAAGCTCAACTAGACACTATCTATATCCTAGTCTGAGACATCTATAAATAGATTAGAAATGAAGACTTATAGTTTTGATCACTAACATTAACAAACATGCTTGAGATAGAAATGCATGCGAGTTCGACCGAGCAATGCTCTAACACAAGGCTGGCCAATGCTTGAATAATGCAAACAAGCTAACAATGCAAGAGTGGCATTGTTGTTGTCAAATAAATTGGCCGAGTGAAGCATAAGCTTAAGGAGTCGGCCTCGATGATTGAAGCACAAGGATTTTCGATGTATTAGCTTATAGTGATAAGCATGTAGGGACAAGATATATGAGCACTGGATCAATGCATAATTCAGTAAAGCACAACTATTGTGCAATACGGCTCAAGTGACGGTTATGAGTTGGTTATGGGCTTCAGAAGCATGCCAATGACGCGAGACAAGGTAGAACGGTTATAGAAGGAGTCTATAAACATGTGGGAGTGTTCATAACCACCAAGTACATGTGTGGCGTCAATTGGCTAGACAACACAAAAGCTAGTTGAAAAACAATATAGGCGGTTATTGAAACTACTTATGGGACACATTGTTGTTCCATGCGTGTACAACTGTTGTGCACGGTTTTGGCTAGTAAATATGTTGTGTAAATAGTCCTAAGGAGTGGGAAAATCAGTAAGCTTATATATGAGAGAGTTCTTATGTTTTTAGATAATAAGGCATTCACCAAGAGGGTGAATGGCCTGTTTTTGTCCATGTGATGGCCAAGTTTTGTAATCCTCTTTTAATGCAATAAAATGGATTTGTTGCAGTATTCTTTGTGTTCATTGTGTTGATGATTTGTGTAAGAATTGTTTAAGTACATGGCAGAACCTCTTATGCTTATTGGGGCATGAAGAGTTAGAGAGAAAGAAGAAAAGACTTTCGGCGTGCAAAGCTTTCAGAGTGAAAGCAGATGCGTACTTTGATGCAAGTATGCAAGGCTGAGTAGTTGTGGGTAAAGTTGGTTCACTAAACTACAATTATTGCCGGTCATGTCCTATGAAAAGTTTAGGACATTGAATGGGAATCTGACAACAGGTATTAGTGATGTGTTTGGGGACGCAGTTGCTGATTTTTCTCTCTTTTACTCAAGTTGGTGTCATTTGTTTGTCAAATTCAGGGGGTGAATTGATTGGTTTTCACTAGTATGAAAACTAGAAGAAGTTGGCCTTGTGTGGAAAGATCAATTTGATCGAACTTGAAGCTTGAAGTAGCAATATGCCATGAAAGTTTATGACAAAGGTGTCAAAATTCCTGCCCAAAGTGTTAGACGAACATGCGAGAATAATTGGAAACCTGGTTTTAAGTGATTGCATGACAGAACTAAGGAGTATGATAACTTCTATGGTGCAAGTCAAGTATTTAAAGTCCATGTTTCTCACAAGTATGCGAAGATTATGCATTTGGAATGCATTATTTCATAGTGTTATCAGTACCAAGTACATTACAAGTGATAATGGAAATTTTGCGAAAATTCATGAATGACAAAGATGATATTGGATTTTGCAGCGACAAACAAGATGGATAACCTGTCTATATGATAGATTTAAGGTATCGTAGCCAGTTGGTGGAAGATTAAAGTAAACTCTCTTGAATGCATATACCTTGGTGGTAATGCAAAGTCTGGTTGCGAACCCTTTTTGTGGCGATGTGATTCCATGAAAAAATAATTGGATGGCCAATTCTTGTCTGGCATAAATATTATGGAAAGGTTGAAGAAATTAGCGCAAGTTAGGGAAAAACCGATACACCATGGTCTTGTGTTTGCAAAGTATTCTTCATTGATGCTAGATGCACACAAAGAGTGTGCTTGCACCTGGTTTATGAGTGGGATCAATATTCTTGGACAAGGGTGTCCAAATACATGCATTTGATCATAACCACAAGAGGATGTTCTTGTCTAATGCAAATCAACAATTTTTGCTACTGAAGTTGATTTTGGCGAAGGGGAAAGACAATAAAAACCAGATGTGCATGGGCAGTAAAAATGAGTTCCAAGTTTGAAGAAGAATGCGGCATTCTTACTTCAAGGAACGTAGGCAGTGGGTGCCTCATTTGCAAGGACTATAGCCTTGTTGAGATTTTCCAAGGAACTTATCCGCGAAAGTCATTGTGTAACATGACTTTTCTGAGCCCTATGGTGATGCTCAGAATCACCAAGTAAATTTTGTTTCATTTGTGCAAAGGTACACAAGTTTGTGTCAAGATTTGGGTGTTAATTGGCATAACAGGTATGCAACAACAACATGCGCGAAATAGAATTTGGGCATGGACAAGATGCATAATGCGTTTAGAGATGCAAGTTAGGCCAAATTAATGATGGGTGGAGAAGAAAGGACAAAGTAGTGGTGATGCATAAGAATGGCATGAGGTCATTTTTGGGAAATCTTCATGAAAGCTAAAGCAACATGATAGCATCAGTTTGAAGGAGTATTCAACTAAGTGTCAATTATATTGTGCTTTGTTATGGGAGTGGCATAAGAACGTTGATAGTTGAAAGAGTGCATGTGGCAAAGTGAATTGCTACATTGGGTACTGTAGGTATTGTCTCGCTTCCTTTGTTGCTTAAAAGCGGACATGAAGTCTGTATTGCAAGGCTTGTTAGGTCTTACAAGTTACAATCAGTTGGCGCGAGTATCTGCTCAAGTTTGAGTATACTTTCAGTTTGGGTCAAGTGGACCTTGGTGTTGGGAATTGTCTCTTTATGTAAGGTAGTAGTGAATGAGGGTATTTGAGGCGAGAGTTCTTGTCCCTTTCGTTTAAAGTAAAGCTAGTTCATGTGGAAGATGATACATAGAATATTATCCAAATATGCAATAGAAGAAGCTGAAAGTAAAAGAAGCAAATAGAGTTGGTGGCATAGTCGAGTTTGTTGTTGAGAGTTATGTGGAAGTGCGACAACATTTGGCAGCGACAACATGGAGTAACGCAGCAAGAATGAAGATGTAAGTCCGTCAGGAATATGAGTTAAGACTTAAGAGTAACTCATAGTTATGAAGAACATGATGTTGTTTTTCCTCCACATTAAATAGTAGCAGTTTGAAAAAGCAAGTGGTGCTTAAATATTTGGTTTCAAAGGAGCTTGAAGAGGATACCTTGTCCAAAGTTACGGTGGGATGTCACGGAAAATCCTAAGTCATGACTATACCAAAGTCATGTATTTCAATCAAGGTGTTGCGATATTGCAAGCAAAGAACATCAAGGTGTTGGTTCTTGGGCATACATATTATGCAAGTCCAAGAAGGTGAAGTTTGCAATATGATTTGGAGGCCAAATCTAGTAAAAAGGGCTGATGTTTTCAAAGTGCAGCAAAGGCTATAGGTTTTGGTGCATACCAAGAGTGGTATGAAGTCATAGAGTACATACCTTAAGGCATGGAATGATTTCGCGAAGGCACAACATGATTGAAGAATAATTCCAAGTCTTATATAAATCTTGTTATATTGTGTGGTGCAATTAATGTCAGAAAATGAAGGAAAAAATACTATGGTAATGATCATTGTCATCAGTTGGATAGAATAATTACTTGCATATACTTAGGCGCAAATGATTCAAGTGAAATTCAAGTATAATTCAAGGAGTTGGCAAGAGGAATTTCCAGTTTGCATTTGGGTGTTGATATGCGATTGCAGTTGAAGTTGAAGCGCAGGCCAACGTTAAAACAACAATACAATTCAGTAGGATAAATGACAAGACAGTAAACTAAGTGATGGCATTTCGTACTAGGCATAAAAGTTTTGTTGAACAAAAAGTCCAAACAAGTTTGCTGATTTCTGAGATAGGCTTAGAAGCGTACAAGGCCAAAGACCAAGTATAACGAGTATACTTTGTTGCGTTCAACGAGTGCATTGATGATGAGTGCTAAAAAGTGCATATTTCTATATATTTTTCTTGGCATTTATCTCATCTTTTGTGCATTAATTCTACATTTTATCCCATATTCTGTATTTTCATTGTTTTCAAGAATAAATAAAGTTTGGATTTACGGAGCAAAAAGAGCAGAAAAGTGGTGGAAGCCAAGAGGAATCACACAAGGAAGCCGCGAAGAATGTTGTGCGCAAGACCAAAAGGCTAGAACTGGGCTTGAAGAGGAAGAATTGTTCTTAAAGAAGATATGGGCTTGGCATACCCAAGGCCCAAACCCCTCACCCAAACCCATTTCCAATATCCATACCCGCCTTCATCTTCAGCCGCCAGATTGGATCATCTCAGCATCCTACGGTCGCTTCATCATAGTGCATCAAAATCTGAAGCTCCTGTCAAACACTATAGCACCTAACTCCATCTTGAGACGTCAATTTCGTTGTACTTCCGCATCCAACGGTCGCTCCTCGCTTCCTTCCATCTCGCCGTTAGATTGATCCACCATCTCCACATCCCACGTCTCATCCTCGCTGTGCATCAACATTTGATGTCCCCGACACACACCATAGTACCAAACACCTACATCCCAAGTCGAGCAGCTAACCAAACACTCCCTTCTTCCCAAAACCATCGATCTCATCTTCTCCCTCACCTCTGCAGAACCACCACTCCCTTCCACCACCTTCTCCACTGCCTCAGCCACCTGCCACATCTACCATCACCATCCTACCACTCTAACAACAAAAACCCATCATTACCCTAGCCTTCTACCCATCTATTTCATCAATCTCTCCTCTTTTCTATCTCTGAAACCTTAGGTGAGAGATTGATGAATTAGGTCGAGTTAGAAACGCAATTGGAAGGCATGGAGAGGAGCAGGAGAGTCAGAGAAGAAATGGGTCGACCTTCTTGAGTGATTTTTCACGTCAAATTAGGTAAAGTCGAACCTTAATTTCAACTGTTGAATTTGGGAATTTGAGGAAACCCTAAATTGATAAATTGGGTATAAATATGATGTGTGGGTGTGTGTTGTAACCATGTCTGGGCTAGCCAGAGCTTCACCCAAGAGGACTGGACTAGCCAGTGCCTCAACTGTGCTGTTTTGATTTGTTCTATCAATGCTCTGTTTATGTTCAATGTTTCAATTCCAGTTATTTAATGTGTTAAACATGTTCTAGTTTAATTTGTCAGGGTTTAGATGAAACCCTAGCTTAACATTTGTTATTCATGCTCTTGTCAGTATCCATGATGTGTTTAAATGCTCATAGTGAAACTCCATCTTAGGGCTTCAACACTAGCCTTTCACATTGGATGTCAGGCATCCATTGTAGTTAGAATCATCTAGTGTTGCTGAACTGCAACTCATGCTTAATTTTATATATTGTTCTTTTGATTAATTGTGCTTTAGCTAGACAGTTAATGCTTAGGAGGAGTACCTTAGTTGTGATAGGATATTTCATATCAAAATGACCCTTGCTATATAGAGGATTGACATCCCTCTTGCTAGTGGTTATAGAAAAACAAAGTTACTGTCAGTGATGAATAATCAGTGTGAGTTAGAGGTGGATTCAAAGACCTTGGTATTTTGTTTACATTTGTTTCCAAATTCTTGCTTCACTGTTTGCTTCTAAATTCTATACTTCACTGCCTTTGGCTCATTGCCATTGTAACTGTCATTTGCCACTGTCACTCTTTGCTTCATTAGTTCACTGCTCAGAGAATTAGCTTAGGAAACTTCAACTCACACCCTAGTCCCTGTGGATTCGACCCGTATTTGCACAAGCTACAACCGACACCATGCACTTGCGGTTATAACCATGTAGGCTTCTCTTATTCTCTTATTTTACACACATTCCCAAGCCTATCAAGTTTTTGGCGCCGCTGCCGGGGACTTGGCTGCTGTGTGGTTGAAGCTTTGTGTATCTTGCTTTGCTGTTTTCTGTTTTCCTTGCTGTTCATCTTAGTTTTTCTTTACTTACATCTTAGCTAACTTACTGTGCATTTAGTGTAAGCATATTTGCTGTTTTTCCTGTAACTGCATTTTAGTTTCTCATCTGTAGCTGCACCTGCATCTCATACTCTTTGCTCTTGATCTTTACTGTCCTGTTCTTGCTGTACATTCCCTTGTCTTGCTGTTTCTTGCATCTTATTTGCATTATATCATCTTGCAGTCTTCACTGCATCATTTTTTTGCATCTATTCATCTGCATCTTCTCTGCTCTAGTAGCATTTGCATTTTGCATCTTCACTGCATATTGTTCTTGCATTAATCTTTGCATACTATTCTGCATCATAACTTGCATTTTTCAATTAATCTTACTGCCTCCTGCATTCACATAATCTCTGCCTTCTTGATGTGCATCTCATTGCATTTCACTGAACTTGCAAATTTTGCTGCTGCTGTGGTGCTGTGAAGCTGATGCTGCTGAGACTTGTAAGCTGGTGCTGCTGAAGGAGCTGGTGAGACTTGTTAGCTGGTGCTGCTTCTTGCCAATCCTGTTGAAGTTGTTGCTAGGCTATTGAGTAAGGCTGCCAAGACAAGCCCAACTGGGCTGCAAAGAAAAGCTAAGGAAGATCCAAGCCCAATTGGGCTGTGCAACCAAACCGAGCAGCTGGGATGTGCTTAAACAAGTAAGCCTAAACCCATTAAGAGAACTCAAACTGTGGGCTTCCATTTTTCTTGTGGGCTTGTAATTTATTTTACATTGGGCTTACTGTTTTTAATTTATTGTGGGCTTGAATTTTGTTTAACTGTTGTAACTAAACTGGACTGTGGACTTTTAAAACTGAAATTTTGGGTTTCAAAACCCCACAACAAACTTCCTAAAATAGTTTCAAAGCCCAACTGGGCCTGCAAATAAACTTGATTCAATAAAACCCAACTGAGTAACTGACCCAAATTTGAAAACCATCCTGCTGGGCTTGCTTCGTTCCCAAACTTTCCTGGTGGGCCTGATTTGAACATTTCGCTGGGCTTCATAACAAAATCAAACTGTTGGGCTCGGCTCAAGCTTCAAAAGTAAAAAATTTTCAAACCAACTTCCGACCCAACAGTTGGGCCTGTTCAAAACTTCCTTTTGGGCTATACAATTCTCCCACCAATGTGGGCTTGCTCCTAACAACAAAACCAAAGTTTTTTTCCCATAAAAAACCAAATTTTTGAAAACCCATTAAAACCAAATAGTGGACTTTGTGCCTTTTCAATATGGGCCAACCTCGTGCTCTCCATGAATACATGTATCCCACAATAAAAATTCCATTATCATGTATTGTCTTACCTCAAACCAATAACCCTTTTAAAATAAATGCAAGCATGACACAAATACTTCCTATATTTCGAGGGTTCGATTCTGAGAACCCCTATACTCATGTAAGAGAGTTTGAACAAATTTGTCGGACTATGCAACCTGATCATATGTCCGAAGACTCTCTGAAATTGCGTTTGTTTACATTTTCTTTAAAGGAAAGGTCCAAAACATGGTTTTACAATCTGAGACCGCAGTCAATCACCACTTGGGACCAACTCACAAATCAATTTGTCGGAAAGTTCTTTCCACATCATAGGACCATCTCTATTCGTCGAAGTATTAATTGTTTTGTCCAGTTAGATGAAAAAACACTTTTTCATTATTTTGAACGGTTTAATGATTTGTTGTTTGAGTGTCCTCACCATGGCCTCGAGAAGTGGAGACTGGTCGCCATTCTTTATGAGGGACTAGACTTTAAGTCTCGAGCCTTGGTTGAATCTATGTGTAATGGTGAATTCATTGATAAAACTGTGGACGATGCATGGTCATTTCTAGCTGAAGTTGCAGAAAAAACTCATCAGTGGGAAACCAATAGGGAAACTAGGACCATGCCACATGATATGGGTAATCACCATGAGTCAGATGTTAATTTTCCCAATGAGCTTAATTCTGGATATAGTGTTTCATACCCTATTGCTGAAAATGTCAATCCATATTCACCTACTTTAAAGGCAGATGTATGGGCGGAAAACACTAATGGTTTTGACAAAATAGGATTTTCATGTATTTGTGATGATGATGATTATGATGATGTTATATTAGAAAAACATGTCTATGCTGAAAATGTTATGGAACCTTTGGGTTCAAATACATTAGGCTTTTCTACCCCGACCTTCATGAATGATGTTTCTTCTAGTATTCCATATACATGTGATGAGGCTACTGATTTAGATATTGTGCAGTTATCCTGTGAAGAGCATGACTTAGGTAATGTTGAATCTTCTGTTGACATTAATGATCCTATGCATGAACATATAGTTGATGTGTCTGATTCCATACCTAAGCCACAATATATTGCTTCTTTTGATGTTAATTTGAATATTTCGGATAACCATGATTCTGAATTTGGACTTGTGAAGTTGTTTTGTGATGATGAGCATGCTACACAACTTGATTATGATTTAGAAAATGCTGATGTGACTGATAATATTGGTACTTTTGATCTCATGCATGTGAGAAACTTATATGTCACCTTCTTGCCTAAGTCACAGATTGAGATTATTCCACCTAACCTAGAATTGGTTTGTAACAAAAATTTTAAACCAACTTTTCTGAAAATTCCCAATCTAGGCCTGAAACTGTGTGCTTCCCAAGTCCTCTTGGACTATTTTGCATCTAAATACAATACTTTTAAGGAGCCACAGTTGGAATATGCATGTTTGCCCGTCCCTAACAAAGTCCATTTCGAGTTAGACCTTGTGCATGATGAACCCCCAAAACCGCGAGATTTTGTATCCAATAGTATATCTAGTGTAAAATCCAGGTTTAGGGGTAGCTCACTTGGTTGTTCACTCTCGCTCCCATTTCAGTCCAATTTTAGTTGTTTGAAACTGTCTATGTTTCAACACTTTGTCTTTTGGGTTGATCCTCAACTCTTTAGACTGTATGTGTATAGTGAATTTTCTGTATATAATCTAGTAGGTAATGTTTAATGAATATTTTATGTTTTCTTTTTTATATTGTGCTAATCCAATATCCTCTCAGTTGAAAAATGTTGGATCCTAGCCATTGAATAATGGAGTTCAAAACTTGCTTTCGCTAATATCCGGTAATCTCTTTCCTTTTCTCTATTTAGCATCGTTCTCATGGTATGTTGTTTTAATTTTGTTTATCTTTTGAAATATTGAGGACAATGTTTAGTTTAGGTTTGGGGGTGAAAAGTAGATATCCTGATAACATGCTATAATCGAAAAATAGAGCTCTTTCTTTTTGAAAAAAAAAATGAAAAATGAAAATAAAAAAATAGAAAATGATAAAAACATAAAAATGGAGCTCATTTACCTTGAAATGTTGACTCTTGTGCAAATATGTAATTTTTAGGATTCTTAGTCTAGATATTTAGGCACCCTGATTCTAGCACAATTCACATCGTGATAAGAAATTCACACACGCACGATCTACCAATACATGTATAGCCTCAACCTTGAGGTGTTCTATCGGAAGTTTTAATTGCCAATCACTTTAGAATACTGAACGAGACTTGACTAGCTTGTTCTTTGGTTGGTTGGGATAGAAGGTGGAGGTTACGTTAAGAAAAACAACCATCGAATTTAACTGGGTGCATTAAAAAGGGATACCTCTTGCTAAGAGTCATGTAATTTTTTGTTTCCTTTTGTATATGTACCAAAAGTGTTACCATGTTAAAAAAAAAAATCAAAAAAAAAAAAAAAAATCAAGTATTTATCAATTCCATCCTCTCTTGTTCCAAAAATAAAAGAGAGTAGTCAATGTAAATAAGAGTCATGTAAAGAGTCATCTTTTGTGTTTTTGTGTTATAATCAAGGAAGGGTGTATGCCATTGATGTACAACGCGAGTAATTGTGAAATACCTCCAACTCATTCACAATTCTCGTAAAGTCCGGACAGCTAGCTAGATTTCGACCCCGGTTCTTAGCCTGAGAAACTATCTCTTGGTGATTAGTAGTCATAACGTCCGATCTTTCTTTACACATGTATAGATACACTTTACACTCTTATCACATGTATTTGTTTGTTATCAGTGCTAGGATTGTGCCTTTGATAGCTAGATTGACATATCCATTTTGCTGTCAGCTTAAACTGTCTTGCACATGTCACATTTCATGGAATCTGAGCTTATATTTTGTCCTAGAACTTTGTAGGTACGTTCTAAGCAAACCTTCACGAGACTTCAACTCGTCCACTAGGGACACTTAGTGGTTTAAAAGGCTTAGTGCATACGCTAAATGCATTCGAGAGACCAGCGACAGTGGTATAGGTAGGATTTCCTTAGTTTTGTTTTACTTGAGGACAAGTAAAATTCAGGTTTGGGGGTATTTGATGAGTGCTAAAAAGTGCATATTTCTATATATTTTTCTTGGCATTCAACTCATCTTTTGTGCATTAATTCTACATTTTATCCCATATTCTGTATTTTCATTGTTTTCAAGAATAAATATTTTTATTAATTAATTTTGCATTTTTAGGTTGTAAATAAAGTTTGGATGAATTACGGAGCAAAAAGAGCAGAAAAGTGGTGGAAGCCAAGAGGAATCACACAAGGAAGCCGCGAAGAATGTTGTGCGCAAGACCAAAAGGCTAGAACTGGGCTTGAAGAGGAAGAATTGTTCTTAAAGAAGATATGGGCTTGGAATACCCAAGGCCCAAACCCCTCACCCAAACCCATTTCCAATATCCATACCCGCCTTCATCTTCAGCCGTCAGATTGGATCATCTCAGCATCCTACGGTCGCTTCATCATAGTGCATCAAAATCTGAAGCTCCTGTCAAACACTATAGCACCTAACTCCATCTTGAGCCGTCAATTTCTTTGTACTTCCGCATCCAACGGTCGCTCCTCGCTTCCTTCCATCTCGCCGTTAGATTGATCCACCATCTCCACATCCCACGTCTCATCCTCGCTGTGCATCAACATTTGCTGTCCCCGACACACACCATAGTACCAAACACCTACATCCCAAGTCGAGCAGCTAACCAAACACTCCCTTCTTCCCAAAACCATCGATCTCATCTTCTCCCTCACCTCTGCAGAACCACCACTCCCTTCCACCACCTTCTCCACTGCCTCAGCCACCTGCCACAGCTACCATCACCATCCTACCACTATAACAACCAAAACCCATCATTACCCTAGCCTTCTACCCATCTATTTCATCAATCTCTCCTCTTTTCTATCTCTGAAACCCTAGGTGAGAGATTGATGAATTAGGTCGAGTTAGAAACGCAATTGGAAGGCATGAAGAGGAGCAGGAGAGTCAGAGAAGAAATGGGTCGACCTTCTTGAGTGATTTGTCACGTCAAATTAGGTAAAGTCGAACCCTAATTTCAACTGTTGAATTTGGGAATTTGAGGAAACCCTAAATTGATAAATTGGGTATAAATATGATGTGTGGGTGTGTGTTGTAACCATGCCTGGGCTAGCCAGAGCTTCACCCAAGAGGACTGGACTAGCCAGTGCCTCAACTGTGCTGTTTTGATTTGTTCTATCAATGCTCTGTTTATGTTCAATGTTTCAATTTCAGTTATTTAATGTGTTAAACATTTTCTAGTTTAATTTTCCAGGGTTTAGATGAAACCCTAGCTTAACATTTGTTATTCATGCTCTTGTCAGTAGCCATGATGTGTTTAAATGCTCATAGTGAAACTCCATCTTAGGGATTCAACACTAGCCTTTCACATTGGATGTCAGGCATCCATTGTAGTTAGAATCATCTAGTGTTGCTGAACTGCAACTCATGCTTAATTTTATATATTGTTCTTTTGATTAATTGTGCTTTAGCTAGACAGTTAATGCTTAGGAGGAGTACATTAGTTGTGATGGGAGATTTCATATCAAAATGACACTTGCTATATAGAGGATTGACATCCCTCTTGCTAGTGGTTATAGAAAAACAAAGTTACTGTCAGTGATGAATAATCAGTGTGAGTTAGAGGTGGATTCAAAGACCTTGGTATTTTGTTTACATTTGTTTCCAAATTCTTGCTTCACTGTTTGCTTCTAAATTCTATACTTCACTGCCTTTGGCTCATTGCCATTGTAACTGTCATTTGCCACTGTCACTCTTTGCTTCATTAGTTCACTGCTCAGAGAATTAGCTTAGGAAACTTCAACTCACACCCTAGTCCCTGTGGATTCGACCCGTATTTTCAAAAGCTACAACCGACACCGTGCACTTGCGGTTATAACCATGTAGGCTTCTCTTATTCTCTTATTTTACACACATTCCCAAGCCTACCAATTGAGAGGATTAGGTGGGGAAGGTCTATAACGTGCCAGGCAAGTGATGCGCAATAATTGCGCATTACAGTGTTGCGGGCCAAGTACCTAATGCCATCACTTAGCTTACTGCATAGATTGTCAAATGATATGAATGGCGAAACCCCGCAGGTCCAATGAAGCGCAAAGGTAGTGCTACATTATAAATACATTTGGCGAAGTAATGAAGCTTACTGTCCGACACAATGAAGCTTCATTGAAGGAAAGGCAAGACATGCCAAGTTGAAAAATGCAACATGCGATGTTGGCATTGATGCATATCCATAAAATCGAGTTGGCCTAAATTCAAGGATGATGCAAGAGTGAAGAATAGACCAAGAGTTGGTCTATGCATTAGTTCAAGGCTCGTCAAAGCTTGAACAATGCAAACAAGCTAACAATGCAAGAGTGCCATTGTTATTGCCGAGCAAATTTGCTAAGTGAAGCATATGACGCATGAGATTAAGGAGCTGGCCTATGAAAAAGCTGGGGTACAAAAACCACGCCCAACAATTTCGTTTGGAAATATGAGAGGACTTACTCCAATAATATTCCGAGAGTGAAAACTCAATCAAAGAATAATACTAAATAGTTTATCTTTTTTTCTCAAATCAATCATCAAATCGAACAGATAGAAATCTATGAGCCTGATTGATGTGAGAAATACTTGGACGGTACCAAAGACCAATATCCAAGATCAATCAAAATCTTATCCAACAAACAAGGTCAGATTTATCAATAATGCTTGATTAACGCATAACCTGTGATATTTCAATTATAAAGATAAACAATATAATGCGGAAAAGAAATAACACAGACACCAGAAATTTTGTTAACGAGGAAAGCGCAAATGCAGGAAAAACCTCGGGACCTAGTCCAGAATAAACACACACTGATTATATGTTGCTACACCAATTTCCTACTACCTATTCGGACTAGATATAATACCTGCTTCAGCACTAATATTACTCCTAGAAGAACACCAATTCTATTTAGGAATTCTTCTCGTATAACTTCTAGCAGAACACAAATTCTCTTTAGAAGTTATTCCCGACAATCTTCTGGCAGAACAAAGTTCTCTTCAAAAGATACAAGGTTTATATTTTTCGATCTTTTATTTTCACAAAACACCGATTTGATTTCTCTTTAGATGTACATCAAGGTTTTGGAAATCTTGTGTTTGTTTCAAACAACTACTAGATAAAAGTAGAGATACCGAAACAAACTTGTAGATTAGGGTTTTAACTTACAATCAATATGCCCTTAGGCACGGCCATACATAACATATAAATCACACTTGGAAAGGGTGGACAATTAGCTAGAGCAGCAGATGTTGTAGCGAAACTGATTGCAAAAGAGGGTAAATCAGCCACATTAAAATTACCTTCTGGGGAGGTCTGTTTAATATCCAAAAACTGCTCAGCAACAGTCGGGCAAGTGGGTAATGTTGGGGTGAACCCGAAAAGTTTGGGTAGAGCCGGATCTAAGCGTTGAATTGTAACCAAGCATCTCCCATTGATTCTATGCCCGATTCATAACTAGAAAGTTTCTCCGGTCCTTCGCGAGTCGGGGCTAAAACCCCGGAAATGAAAAAAGTGGTCGGTGAAAAGTGTATGACTTTGATGCGTTGTTTGAAATTGTATGACTTTGATTGACTCCATTTCGTTATTTTTGTAGATCTAATTGAGACGATGTAATCTTAGAGGGCCTCTCTAAATGGTGAAAAGTGGTCGTTGTCCACTAACAACCATTCCTGGTTCGGCTCTGATAACGCAATTCCGGGAGGAGTCGATCTAAGGGCATTGGATCCCTTCGGACCTGGAAAAGGTGTGACACTGGGTCGGTTGTGTACACAAAAGGAGTCCGTGAACCTGATTTTCGTAAGTAAACTTGGGCGATTCCAAAGTTCAAGTTCCAAGTTTAGAAAACCCTAATAATTCTACAACAAGAACAACTAGAATAAATATAGAGATATCTTGTTTAAAACTTCTTAAGGATTTGTACGAGATACCTTAATCGAAGTTTTCTTTCTAGTTTCCGATTTCGACTAACAAGTGTTGGTATACAATCGGAAACTGAAATCTATCAAAAACTAGGGTTTATGCTCAACAACTCTTAAATGGTTTTATATCAGAAGAGAAAACCTTAGAATAGACAAGAGATGAAAAACCTAGATTACAAGTTGTATAATCAATCACGAAGAATAAATCCAACTCAGCATTGTGATCCCCAATACAAAGACTTTTATCTCACTCTTGTTCACGAAGAATAAAAGACATGGAAAACAACCTTATGAAGCTTACACCAATTTTTCAAAGGAGATAAAAACGTGTAGCACTCACGAACCCTTTATTTATAGTGAGCAAGGTAGCTTGAAACCCAAGCAAAACTATTTTCCTTTTCCAAGACTCTCCTAATTTTGGGAGTCTTTCCTAAGTTACAACTCCTGCCAAAATAATTAAATAAATAATTAATTTAGCATTGTATTTATGTGAATAAATCACAATTTATATTATAAAGGAATCACAAACACTTTAATATGGTAATCAAATATGTTTGGAGTAATAGTTATCTTGCCTAGATAAGGAAACATCAAAAACTTGACTAAAAAAGGCTATTAGTCACGTAATTGGGCTCAAGTCCGTGACCCGTTACAAAAGTTCGTGGATTGTTTCTTACTAACGAACTGTAACAGTTTCAGCAACACTTAAAACTGTTACTTTAATAAATCACTCATAACTTTTTCGTTATAAATCGGAATTGAGTGATTCTTGGCTCGTTGAATTCGTTAGCCCATTCACCATAACATGAAAACGTTTCCAGGGATAAAGGTTATTATCGCAAAAGTCATGGATCAAATAACCTCGAGTATATATACATAAATGTACATCAACCGTCATAGGAATTGTTCCATAGAGTGAGCATTTGTTTCGATACATTATAAAGGTAGAGTTGAACAAGAATACAAATGAAATCAATCAACACATACCTTTTTTGATGAAATCCTTGTTGATGTCTTCTTGTAATCTTCGGTCTTCATCCTTAAAGAGTAGCTCTTCTTAGACCTAATCCATCCTGAAACTATCTTTAGTATACTAAATCAAGAATGCATTTTGGAAACTAAAATTGAAATCTAACTTGACATACCAACGCTAGTGGGATCAACCGAGCAATGCTCTAACAATCTCCCCCTTTGTCAATTTTAGTGACAAAACCATTTTAC
The DNA here is from genome assembly GCF_003573695.1 of Papaver somniferum. Lineage (NCBI taxonomy): Eukaryota > Viridiplantae > Streptophyta > Magnoliopsida > Ranunculales > Papaveraceae > Papaver > Papaver somniferum. Next base: position 161,969,007 of record NC_039362.1, on the reverse strand, counting down.
ATATGGATTGTACTTGTTACTGAAATGCTTGATTTCGGATTACAGCTCTAAAATCCGACATGCTTGATTTCCTTGGTTCTTCAACTATGCTTGTGCTCATCTTGTACTTGTTGAAGATCCATCATAGTATTATTACACAGCATCAAAGTTTAATTGTATCACAACTTTGACAATAATACTACGATGATATGTATCACTCCCCCTTAGTGAATATTTCATCCCACAATGAAAAACCACACCCCCTTACATAATGATCCGTAAACCATATGTATCTATAGTGTGGACTACAAAATATTCTCCCCCTTTTTTAAATATAAATTGGCAAAGATTCGAAAATTGAGGGATCGTAATAAAATTCTCATAGGGATTCTTCATGACTAAAAGAAAACATATCAACTTTACTTTAGATGATATCACATAGTCGAAATTTAGTGACCTCATCAAGGAGTTTATTAAGATACAAGTTAACTCCTACCATTTCCACAATAGCTTCTCCCCTGAAAGATATAGCAATTAAGCACAAGTTCATTTAAGAACTCTCCCCCATAAAATGTCATTCCCGAAGGACAAAAAGAGTGTCCTTACTCCAGAGATAAGGATTTATATACTGGATTTTAGAAACCCCACAAGGAGATACGAGCTAAGAACCAATCATTGAAAGTCTCTCATGAGATCGTGTTACTAAAAACAATAGAATTATCTCATGGTAACAATACACAATATGTAATCATGAAGATCAAGTATTGTGGTCATCTTTTCTAAGATACAAACTTCTATAATCAAGAATTGAAATGTTTATAAGGAAGAATAACCTTTTCCATAAGGATTTACACCAAGAATGGTTATCATAATTGTATGAAAAAGATTCTTTGACAATAAAAACCAACATCCAATGGTTTTGATTATTGCTTCTAACCTGTTATGCTTAAGAATTTTAATCACAAATCAATTTAGGTAATTAATAATCACACGCGTGGTATTTAACCATATTCATCTTAAACATAAATAGTTCAAATGACTCAAATGAAACTAGTTAAAGAGTTGTAAAATTTCTATATTCTCATAGAAGTATACAAGAACACAATTGAAGCAAAATCGGTTTGATTCACTAGAATCAATTCATGAACATTATAGCCACGGTTTGCAAAGATTGCATTCCTTATTATATAAATGTTTTAAGTTCACGTGCACAACCGATTTTAGAACTTTAACCTTCAAGTATGCAAACGGGTACGCATACTTGAAATACCCGGACCAAGATTGGATTTCTCCAGTACGCTGGGTACGCGTACTTCCAATTTCAGCAGAAATACTCTGACTTGAACCTTAATCCAGTATGCAAACGGGTACGTATACTTAGGTTCCCGGATTTCTCAAGCCAACAGGTACGCGTACGGGTGCGCATACTATGGTTCTCAGACATGGATTACATACATGCAAGAGTACACAACAAAACATATCCAATAATGGTTAAGTGTTCTAAACTCTTATTTCAATCATTGGAACTTTCTTAGAGGATGACAATAGCCGTTTTCACACAATATTAGCATCAAACCAATTTTCAAGTTATTGAAATAATCATAACGAAACATTCCAAGTTTACATCTAATGATTGTATCACAAAAACCATGTAAGATGTTGCTCGGAAATTTTCACATGATCATGTTTTTACTTGCGTCAAGAATATAAGATAAACTTGGTTGAAGCGAAAGCTTACCAACACATATTTCAAGAAATATGTAAGCGAGTTAGACTCAGCTCGAAACAATAAATTGTTACACATATTCAAAAATTACCCAACACAATATGTGCGCCCCAATTCTTTTGCAATGCTCACCGCATTTATTATGGCTTCCTAGTGAGGATGCACTTCCAACACAATTAGGTTGTGTTAAAGTGAACAAAATCTTGCTCACCACAAGTATTTGAAACTAAATCATGCATGGATTCTAGGAATTAACAACTTCCTTGAAACTTTCAATAACTGTTCCATACCTTTTTAAGATGTTATCCCTTGTCGAACTCTTGTCTGGGAGATCCTTCTTAATAGCATTCGTTGCTTTATTAATCTTCTTGGGTACCAATTTCTGAGCAGCTTTTGGAGCAACGTATTTCTTTTTCTCCCCAATATAATTATGAAACTTCTTAGTGGAAATACTGGAAGAGCTGATATTATGAGACTCAGTTTTTCTCCAGTTGGGAACATCAGATCTTGTCATCTTAACAAAATCAGCTCTGGTTTTACTCGTTTAAGAAATCTGCAATTTCTTTGCAAGTGACCTGGTTTTCCACAATAAAACCAATGTTTAGTAGAATGAAAAAAGTTATTTTTAAGTGTTACTTGAATGTTTATGTGCTTTCTTTGGAACTTGACATGATTTCCTCTTTTCGTCATGGGAAATTGGTAGAGATACTTCACTTTTTTCAACCATGGAAGGTTTTGGTTAAGAAGGAACATTAGCTCTGACAAATTTTACCTCTTTGCAAATACCAGGAGCGTCTATTCCTTCATAGACCGATCTTTGTGTATCACGATGAATTCTACATGCTCCCAATATTGAGGTTAATTTATCTGAGCTGCTATTTCTAGACAAACTCTCTTTTAAGCCGAGTTTTCTTCTTCCGACCTTTTGATCTTTTAAGCGCAATAACTAGATCATTCTTCGAAGATTCACATTGAAATTTGACATTTTCTCGTTCCGAATCAAATAACAAGTTCATCTCAATGTTCTCCAAGTTATCTAGCTTTGCTTGAAGAACAATTTCCCGATCTCGACCTCCGGCAATTTCTTATTTAAGCTTTTGTATTTCGTTTAGATAATCTCTTGCACCAATAGAATCAATTTGGTCTTGTAAGTCTTTATTCCGACTACGAAGTTTGTCATATTTGACTTTCTCACTGAAAAATGGTGCTTTCAGCTTCTGAGAGTTTCTGATGACATAATTTTAGAAGATTACTAACAACTGGATCTACATGGAACACTTCTTCGTCAGAGTCAGAATCAGTATCTGAATAATTTATCCAGAAGCTAACGCAACCTCGCCTGCGTACTCATGGTGATCATAATATTCAGGTAGGCAAAGCTGCTGCATATGCAGATTGTCTACGGCTCCAACTAGGACATGCTGAAGAAAAATGCCTGAAACCATGAAAGTTAAAGCATTGTACATCATCATTAGGAGATGTTGCACTTTAGAAAAACTCTTTTTCCTGTCTCTCAAGGTTTTTTTAAATTTTCGTGGAGTAACATCCTTAGCATCTGGCGAACCAGATTTATCCTTAGAGGATTCAGAATTGTTTGCAGCTTTAAGAGAAATCACCTATTTTCTAGATCGGTGTATCAAATATCTTTAACTTTCCAACAAGAGTATTTCTGGATAGTGTAGAAAGATTGTTTGCTTCTTCAGTGGCATGTTTCTTAGACTCGTATCTTGATGGTAGAGACCTGAGAATTTTTCACACAATAACTTTCTCCGGAATAGTTCTTCCTAATGAATATGAGGAGTCAACTATTTGAAAAAGTCTTTGGTTAAACTCATCAAAGGTTTCATCATCAGACATACAAAGTTTTTCCCAGTCAGAAGCTAGGTATTGAAGCCTTGATTCTTTCTCTGCGACATTCCCTTCGAATACGTGTTCTAAGATATCCCAAGCATCTTTAGACTTATTACACATAGTAACGTGGTGCTGAAGATATGGGGTAATGGAATGGATGATAACTGAAAAAGCGGGGGTCTAACAACACCACCCAATATTTTGCTTAGCAATATGTATGGACTAACTCCGAAATACTTTGCTAGAGAATCAACTAGACAGTCATATTCAATCTAGATTAAAGTATCTCAAGGAGTTAATTTCTCTCACTTGTTTTGATTTACTCAAGCTAAAACGATAGCGAGTCTAATAATCAAACACAAGGAATAACTTGGACGGTACCAAAGACCAATTTCCAAGGATCAATCAATATCAATCAACAACCAAAGGTTGGATTTCCAATTGATGATCTTAACGCACAACCTGTATTATTTCTATTATATAAAAAATATAATGCGGAAAAGAAATAACACAGACACCAGAAATTTTGTTAACGAGGAAACCGCAAATGCAGAGAAACCCAGGGACCTAGTACAGATTGAATACACATTGTATTATGCCTCTACAGACACTAGCCTACTACAAGCTAACTTCGGACTGGACTATAGTCGAAACCCTATCAACCTCCCACTGATACAAGGTACAGTTTTACTCCTACGCCTCTGATCCCAGCAGGACACTACGTACTTGATTCCCTTAGCTGATCTCACCCACAACTAAGAGTTGCTGCAACCCAAAATCGCAGACTTGACAATAAACAAATCCGTATCACACAGAAAAGTCTATCAAAGGATAAATCTGTCTCCCACAGATAAACCCTAGGTTTTGTTCCGTCTTTTGATATGAAATCAAGGTGAACAGGTTCCAACTGATAATCCGGTCTTATATTCCCGAAGAACAGCCTAGATTAATCAATCACCTCTCAACAAGCCTTCCTGACTACACAAGTGGTTTGTCAAGGAATCACAAACAGTGAGACGAAGATGTTTGCGATTACTTTATCTTTCCTATCGGAGAACTCTCACGATCTCAAGCCAATCAAAGATTGTTCTCGTACGATAGAAGATGCAAGATCAGATCACACAACTACGATAAAAGTAGTATCGGTCTGGCTTCACAATCCCAATGAAATCTTTAAGTCGTTAACCTGATTTTAGAGAAGAAAATCAAAGGTTAATGGAGATCAACTCTAGCGAGCGCACTAGTATCACACAAGACGTGTGGGGATTAGTTTTGCTCAAAGCTAGATGTCTCCTATATATAGTCTTCAAATCAGGGTTTTGCCTTAGTTACAAAGCAATCCATATTCACCGTTAGATGAAAACCTGATTTCGATTCAAGATAATATTTCTCAACTGTTAGATCGAAAACTTAGCTTGTCACACACACTTGGGTATACGTTTACTGGGTTCGTGAAAACCATGCCCAAACGTGCACGTGTACGTTGGTTCAACATAGTATCCCAAAAGGTCAACCATATGAGCATTTCATATTAACCTTGTTAGTCTTCACCATAACTAGTTCAAATGACTCAAATGAACTAGTTAGAGAGTTGTTTAATTGCTATGAGATCTCATGTACTACGCAAGAAACAATTGAAACAAAGATGATTCGATTCGATTGAATCGGCTCATGAACATTATAGCCACGGTTTGCATAAAGCATTCCTTAGTAATTTAATGATTCATGTTCAGAGCACATCTTTAGATCATAACCTCTTAAGCTCACAGACAAGTTCGCGGACTTAAGTGAACCGGTTGAGTTTTCCAAACTCAGCAGAAATTATCGGAAAGAGAGTTCGCGGACTAAGCACACAAACAAGTTTTGGAAAATCCAGCAGAAATTCTCGGTCGAGAATTTCCGACAGTTCGCGGACTGAGTCTGTGGACTGGGTTTGCGGACTTGGAAAGCCAATTCCACAATCCTTCCAATTTCTCTTGATCAACAAAGCTCGAAAACTTCGGTTCAAGGAATACATGGTTAGGTAATCTAAACTCTCATTCCAACCATTGAAACATTCTCAGAGGACGTTATTCAGATGTTATTCACAAACCTTTCTCATCAGAGCAATTTCCAAAGCAATTGAAATGTTTCATGACTTTCGTCACTAGGTGAAGATAAACTTGATCAAAGCGAAACGCTTTACCAACACACGATTTCGAGAAAAAGATAAGAAATGAATACTCAACTCGAAATATCAAGTGTGTATGATCCCGTCTATGTAGCATACGACCTTTGTCTCATAAGAAGTAGGAGATAGAATAGATAGACTTTTGAGTGATAGATAAGTTCAAGTCTCCACATACCTTTTTGTTGATGAAGCTCCAAGGTTCCTTGTGTAGATCTTCGTTGTTGTATGATGAATCTCCATGAAGTCCTTGAGCTTACTACACTTTCCTATCCTAGTCTGAGACTTAGATATAATAGGCTAGAAATCAAGACTCATAGTTTTGATCACTAACATTGAAAAACATGCTTGATATAGCAACGCATGCGAGATTGACCGAGCTATGCTCTAACCACACCCAACAATTTCGTTTCGCAATCTGAGAGGACTTACTCCAATAATATTACGAGAGTGAAAACTCAATAAAAGAATAATACTAAAGATTTTATCTTTTTTTATCAAATCAAACATATAGAAATCTATGAGACTGATTAATGTGAGAAATACTTGGACGGTACCAAAGACCAATATCTAAGATCAATCAAAATCCTATCCAACAAACAAGGTCAGATTTATCAATAATGATTGATTAACGCACAACCTGTGATATTTCAATTATAAAGATAAACAATATAATGCGAAAAATAAATAACACAGACACCAGAAATTTTGTTAACGAGGAAAGCAAAAATGCAGAAAAACCTCGGGACCTAGTCAAGAATAAATGCACACTGATTATAAGTTGTTACACCAGTTCCTACTACCTACTCGGACTAGCTGTAATACCTGCTTCAGCACTAATATTACTCCTAGCAGAACACCGATTCTCTTTAGGAATTCTTCTCGTATAACTTCTAGCTGAACACAAATTCTCTTTAGAAGTTATTCCCGACAATCTTCTGGCATAACAAATTTCTCTTCAAAAGATACAACAACAAGATTGATATTTTTCGATCTTTTGTTTTCACAAAACACCGATTTGATTTCCCTTTAAATATACATCAAGGTTTTGGAAATCTTATGTTTGTTTCGAACAACTACCAGAAAAAAGTAGAGATACCAAAACAAACTTGTAGATTAGGGTTTTAACTTACAATTAGTATGCGTACACACAAGGAGTCCGTGAACCTGATTTTCGTAAGTAAACTTGGGTGATTCCAAAGTTCAATTTCCAAGTTAAGAAAACCCTAATAATTCTACAACAAGAACAACTAGAATAAATCTAGAGATATCTTGTTTGAAACTTCTTAAGGATTCGTACGAGATACCTTAATCGAAGTTTTTTTTCTAGCTTCCGATTTCGACTAACAAGTGTTGGTATACGATCGGAAACTGAAATCTATCAAAAACTGGGGTTTATGCTCAACAACTCTTAAATGGTTTTATATCAGAAGAGAAAACCTTAGAATAGACAAGAGGTGAAAAACCTAGATTACAAGTTGTATAATCAATCACGAAGAATAAATCCAACTCGGCATTGTGATCCCCAATACAAAGAATTTTATCTCACTCTTTTTCACGAAGAACAAAAGCAATGGAAAATAACCTTATGAAGTTAACACCAATTTTCCAAAGGGAAGAAAACGTGTAGCACTCACGAACCCTTTATTTATAGAGAACATGGTATCTTGAATCCCAAGCAAAGCTATTTTTCTTTTTCAAGACTCTCCTAGTTTTGGGAGTCTTTCGTAAGTTATAACTCTTGCCAAAATAATTAAATAAATAATTATTTTAGAATTGTATTTATGTGAATAAATCACAATTTAAATTAGAAAGGAATCACAAACACTTTAATATGGTAATCAAATATGTTTTAACTAATAGCTGTCTTGCCTAGATAAGGAAACATCAAAAAAAACTTGACTAAAATAGGTTATTAGTCAAGTAATTGGGATCAAGTCCGTGAGCCGTTACAAACATTTCGTGGATTGTTTCCTACTAACGAACTTTAACAGTTTCAGCAACACTTGAAACTGTTACTTTAATAAAATCACTCATAACTTCTTTGTTATAACTCGGAATTGAGTGATTTTTGGATTGTTGAATTCGTTAGATCATTCACTATAACATGAGAACCTTTCCAGGGATAAATGTTATTGTCACAAAAGTCATGGATCAAATAACCCCGAGTATATATACATAAATGTACATTAACCGTCATAGGAATTGCTCCATAGAGTGAGCATTTGTTTCGATAGATTAGAAAGGTAGAATTGAACAAGAATCCAAATGAAATCAACCACCGCATACCTAATTTGTTGATGAAGTCCTTGTTGATGTCTTCTTGTAATCTTCAGTCTTCATCCTTTAAGAGTAACTCTTCTTAGACCTAATCTAGTACGAAACTGTCTTTAGTATACTAAATCAAGAATGCATTTTGGCAACTTAAATTGGAAACTAACTTGACATACCAATGCTAGTGGGTTCAACCGAGCAATGCTCTAACAGCCTCGATGATTGAAACAAAAGGATGTCCATGCATTAGCTTAAAGTGACAAGCATGTAGGGACAAGATAGTTGAGCATTGGATCAAGGCAGAATTCGGTAAAGCACAACAATTATGCAACACAACTCAAGTGTCGGTTAGGAGTCTGTTATGAGCTTCACAAGCATGCCAATGACACGAGAAAATGTAGAACGGTTATAAAAGGAGTCTATAACCATGTGGGAGTATTCATAACCACCAAGAACAGGTGTGGCGTCAATTGGCTAGACAACACAAAACCTAGCAGTTGAATAGCAATGTAGGCGGTTGGAAACTACTTATTGGACACATGGTTGTTCCATGTGTGTACAGGTGTTGTGCCCGGTTTTGGCTAGTAAATCGGTTGTAAAAATAGTCCTAATGAGTGGGAAAATTAGTAGGCTTACATAGGAGAGAGATCTTATGTTTTGAGAGAACAAGGCATTCACCAAGAGGATGAATGGCATGTTTATGTCCATGTGATGGCCAGGTTTTGTAATCTTCATTTAATGCAATAAAATGGGTTTGTTGCAGTATTCTTTGTGTTCATTGTGTTGCTGATTTGTGTGAGAATTGTTTAAGTACATAACAAAACCTCTTATGCTTATGGGGGCATGAATAGTTAGATAGAAAGAACAAAAGACTTTCGTTGTGCAAAACCTTTAGAGTGAAGGCATATGCGTACTTTGATGCAAGTATGCAAGGCTGAGTAATTATGGGTGAAGTTGGTTCACTGAACTACAATTATTATCGGTCATGTCCCATGAAAATTTTAGTAGATTTAATGGGCATGTGACAACTACCATGTTAAAGTGCATCAACATTATGAATATACTTTGATTCTGCAAAATTAATCTCGGGGTTCAGCAGGAAACCTAACAAATCGCACTTAAAGAGTTTATATTATTCTCTTTGCGTTCATCAAAAACATCAACCAATAACATTCATGCATTTTTTAGTGCGAGTTAGATACAAAATTTTGTGCCTTTTTCTGGATATCCTTGTCTTAGTTTGAGGGGTTTGGATTATATGGATACCGATAACAAATATCGGTGTTCCTATGTAGAGGGGTAATAACCACTATTAAGTATATAATCGACAATTCACATAGATCTTACATTTCTCTACTAAATGACATTCAACCAAAGTTTCACAGACTAGTGAAATCATATTATAATATAAAGGTCATGAGAAACAAGCTTAGTAAAAATAGCATGGCAGACTCTCCTGTACAGTTTGGGGTGCAATAAGGGTCAAGAGAGAAAATATCATGCTTTTCATTGTCAATTTGAGGAGATTAAATACAAAATTAAGTTTAATACGTCCTTTTTTATGTTGAGTCGATCCACCGTCTATGTGATTAGTCCAGATATTTGATAAATTTTTGAATAATGTTTGTAATGTTGTATGCTTTAGATGGATGACCGCTTGAAAGTGCTTATATTTTTTTCTTGGTTGATAACCAACCATTTTCGTAGAAATTTTTGAAAATTATACCAGGATGAATGATTGTTTGTAAAATTCTCGTGTTTCCTTTCTAGCCTTCCCCGATTTGTTTAGAACTCTATCCAGACTTAGAACAAGGGCTATGAAAATGAAGGAGTGAACTACTAATTTAGGAAGATTATAGGCTATTATGGGTAGTTTTCACTCCACTTCCACCTCCAACTCGTTTATACACTCGTTCAGAATTGGTAGTGTAACACTAGACAGGGAACGGTCCCGTTTGAGAAAAAAAGCTACAAAGGTGATAATTTCTCGTGTATCAAAAAATATTGCGCCTTCCCCCGTCTGGATTGTTTTTTAGTTTCACAATGGGAACTGTCCCCTATGTACGTTGTTTTCAGTTTCTTAACTATTTTCAAATGCAAAAGTTTCCCTCTATTCATTTTTTTTGATCGATCAAAGAGAATAGATTAAAATGCACATAAACCGTGTGCCGGCGAATACAACTGACAATGAGCTAAAGCTCACAAGAACAACAAGAAGTCTAAAGCAAAGATATTCTAAGAATATAAAGAGTGTCAACAGAAGAAGACACAACTTGTAGGACAAGAATCCAATAGCAACTAGCTAACTGCAATGAGGACCGCTGCCTATTGTCAGTTAGTAAACTCGTCAAGATCTTCTATATCTAAACCATCATGATTTTTTCGAGATCGCTAAACATTTTTTCACGATTAATCTTCCAAGGTGGAAATTCCAAACCCCAAGAAGATCCAAACTCCAAGAGTTTATTCGCCAAGACTTCCATAGGAGCTTTAGCCTTATGAAGTTTTTTCTTTTTAAACGAGGAGCATAAACATGCCATTCACCTTGGGTTTGATACTCAATTTCATTCTGATTCTTATAATTGGCTTGGACAATGACGGCTTTGCGATGCTTATCCTTGAATCTTCCAAAACTAAGTCGGAAGAGGCTACCTCCCCTTCTTCTTCAAGACCATGAAACCTGTTATGGGATTCAAAACCAGGAGGAATGGCGGGGTCAGTAGATGAGGTGCTTGCACCTTCCACAACGGGTTGAACTGTAGGAGCATGTACGTGATTTTCTTTTTTCTTTTTCCCTCCATTCATATTTTATTATAAATTTTTTATTTTTGTTCTGGTAAATGGCAGATTGTTAATGTCTAGTGTGCCATTTCCATTTCGCCCATATTAGCTCCACTCCTTCAATCGAACTAGTTCTCCTTAGTATGAAAGAGTTAGTCTCCAAATGAAGACTAGCCATACCCCTTGCCATTATTAGAAGAGGAACTTGATGGTGCAACTGCAAGCTTACAAGGCATCTGAGAATTGTTGCCCGGCCCATAGAAAAATGCAAAGGGCCAAGTCTGGGCTCGCCGTTTAAAGGGAAGGGCAAGTTTCTTTCTAGGACACGTATAGATATAGTACTCGACTTCGATAGTTCACCTTCACACCGACTAAAAACGCGAGAGAATTCACATTCATACATCGTTTCATCGTTCTTCTCCATACGCATCTTATCTACAGCGCGATGAGAATCAGATCATTGGAATCAAAAGAGACCCTGAAAATTGAATTACCATCAACATCTTCTCTTCAAAATCTCAAAGTATTAATCGCAGAAAAAATCTCAGTTTCATCTGAAACCCTACAACTCTCTCTTAATCGAAAAGACAGGATTGATGCTGCTCCTCATGATTCACTTCAAGCAATAGGAATCGCTTCTGGGGATCTTATTTTCTACAATACAAATCCTGATGGATTTGTTTTAGGTAATACCCAAATCCTTATTTCCTCTCAAATTCAGCAAGTAAATAGTCCAAATCAAACTAGGGAACAAGGGGAAAGTTCTAATAATAATTTTGATTTGAATGCTAATACAATCCTAACCCTAGCTCCAGAAGAAGAAACCCCAAATCCAATTAATTCTAGTGAAATTAAGGAAACCCTAACTCTAGCTGATGACGAAAACCCTAATGTTGTAGTGGAGAAGGTTTCTTCAGTTCCATGTTTTGTTAAAAAGGTTCTTACACAGGAGGCGGGTGTGTCTGAATTAGGGGACTATAAGCTTTTGATTATTGCTGTGCATGCTGTGTTCTTGGAATCTGGTTTTGTTGCTTTTGATCCTATTACAAAAACGAGGATTAATAATTTTCAGCTTCCTGAAGGATGGGCGTAGAAATCTACCCTGTCTATACAATACACAGTTCCACTTCTTCTAGGGTCTGGTTGTAATGATGCAATAGAAACTGTGGTGTTAATGTTTCAAACTTTAGGGAAATTTGTAAATGTTCATGGGTCTTTGAGTAGGAATTGTAAAGATTTGTACAGGTGTTGTTTGCATAAATCCCGTTATATTCCCTCTATAAACTTTGCGTGTTGAACTGTGACTCCAACAATGCCATGAATATCGAGGCTGAGTCTTCTTCAAATTCTTCTAAGACATTGCACGAAGGGACATCTGAGGATTCTGATAAAACATTGGAATGGTTACATGAAGGCAACATTTTTGAATTGTGGAAGATAGCCAAGGATAAACTTGCACTGCCACTCCTAATTGATCTTTGTGAGAAGACTGGGTTGTCTTTACCGCCGTGCTTTACTTTGCTACCTACAGAACTTACCCTTAAGGTACTCGAATCTCTTTCTGGTGTTGACATTGCAAAAGTTGCCTGTGTTTCTTCAGAGTTGAAGTATCTTTTTTGTGGAAGAATTTGATCAGTCAGATATAGACAGGAATAAAAAGGTCCACTGGAAGCAAACCTTTGTGGTGTGCTGGGGAAATAAGAAGGCAGGAATATCGGGGAGGTGGATATTAGGGAGGGAGCTATTCCGTAGACACACCACCCTAGAAGAATGCCTTCCAGGGTATTATAAGGCATTATTGCGTAAGTAATAATACCTCCACTATTTTTCCACCACCCTAGAAGGCAACCAGGTCGCTTTCCTAGAGTTATAGGTGGAGATCAGGATATCTATCCTGGAGGAGTTGTACCATTTGGAAGTCAACCAATCAATCGCTTTTCACAAAGGAGAGGTGTCATACCATTCAGTCACTAGTGGCCGTTCATCGTGTTCAAGCATTCAGGCAGAGGTATTCTGATTTATGCCGAGAATCTTAGTTGGCTTCAACCTTGAGTTGTTGTTTACTACATTTTCGTTTCAAATTGTGTATATTAGCGACAAACATAATCAGACTGTTTCATCATTCCTGGTATGAATATGTGCATCAGATTATAAGTTTTGGCTCTGTATTTGGCTAGGGATATTGGCCTTAGCTCTTCTTCTGTAATCTCTTCTTTTTTTTTAATAAAATTGTAACCTTTTACCTCAAAAAAAAAAAGTTTGCTTGGTCTGTTGATGCAAAAGCAATTGAATTACTATCACAGTGTATATTGAGCTTAATGTGCTGGAGGATAGTTGAGTGTGAGCAGTTTTTCTTTCTAGGTCCAGTACATCTCAAATTATCTGTTACTCCCTCCGTTTCTAAAAAATAAGCTTGTTTGGTTTTCATAAAAATTAAGAAAACTAATCATTGGAGCCACTTTTCCATGTTTTTTCTTAATATATTCTTTGGTCCTCACTCATTTGTTATTAGAGAAATAGGAGAGAGAAGTGGTCCCCTTTTTTATATTAGGAGAAAAAATAGAGACAGAGAAGTGGTCCCTCTACGAATATAATAGTATAATCATAACATTTGACTTCCACATATGGAAACAAACCTATTTTTTTGACATACCCAAAAAAAGAAACCTGTCTATTTTTTAGAAACGGAGGGAGTATCTTTTATGGTTCTCAACATAGTAGATAATGTTATCAGTACAGTCGTACTCCCTCCATCCCTATAATAAAGGCGGATATCTTTAAGACACCGCATTTCCAGGTACACTACCAACACTTCTCTTACACTGCTAACAAACACAACACGGATTATTCAACTACCGACCAAGAAAATGCTATTCAAACTGAAACAACAATATTATCTCCCCCTCTTTAAGGCAAGCATGCTTTATTAAAATCCTTACTCCTTTTTCGGTTCACCAAATGGAAAATGGTTCACCAAACAGATTAGGGACTAAAATATTAATAGAATAGAGACTGTTTAGTTAAGAAATATAAATAAGGACTGAAATGCTTAACAGAATAGGGACTTAAAATTAATAATATATGAAATTATTTATTTACAGAAATGTCATTTTTATAAAAATAAAGATAAATATTTTAAAACTTCGTGTCTTCTAAATGGAACGTCGGATTTTTACGAAATTTATATATTTGGAAAGCTCTTTCAATTACCTACGCAATGAGTATAAACAACCATATCAAATTTTTACTTTTTAATATATTTATAGTTCTCCGAGAAAATAGCTATAATTTAAAGATACATTGAAAGAGCTTATGTATTTTTTATGTGATTCCTATATAATGCTCGAATACTTCACTTGATATACTATAAAATTACTTAGAAGAGTATAAATTTTAGTTTCGATACAAAAGATTACCTCCGTTTTATTAAAAGTGATACTTTTTCTTTCTTTCAATTTTTACCTAATATTAGGCTAATTTGAAAAGTAAAACAAAGGTACCACATTTCAGAAATGGAATGAAAATTTAATGTTACCAACGTGCATCACACGTGCTAACTACTTGTGGCTGTAACGGTAACAACTCCCTCAAGAAAAACCCTTGTGCTCGAGGGTTGTGTCAGGATATTTCACTTTCAAAGCCACCTCTTCCTCCCATGTAGCTTTACTTGGGGATAAACCCAGACAATGAATAACAATCACCTCATCGTCCACATTGGCCTTGGGTATATCAGGTTGCACACTAGCATTCGCACCAACTTTCTGCTTGAGCAAAGATACATAAAAAGTGAATTTGTGAGCTTGCTGACAGCTCAAGTTTACATCTATACGTTCCAAAACCTGGAAAGGACCACATTAATTTACTGACAATGTAGCCCTTCTCTTCAAAGACGCATAAAGTTGCCTATACGTTCTAATTTCAAATAAATCATACCACCTACAGAAAATTTCCTCTCTTTTATGCTTTGAATCATAAACTTTCTTCATCCGGGCTTGAGCTTCCTTGGTTTTATCTTTTATTTCTCTTACCATTGATTCTATATTGAAGAGTTCTTGCTCTACATACTCCACCTTCGCGGTTCCAAAAATATAAGTTAAAAGAGTAGGATGTGGACGACCATAAACCACCTCAAAGGGAGTGCGACCCATTGTTGTATGCCAGCTTTTGCTATAATAATACTCTTCCCATGTAAACCACTTGGCCCATTGTTTGGGTTGAGAACTAGTAAGAAGAGTAAATACATTTCTAATGTGTGATTAACTATCCCACTGGGCTCGTCTGTTTGAGGATGATAGGCTGGACTGAAGTCGGAAGTAATGCCATTAAGCTGAAATAATTCTTTCCACAATGCATTTGAAAATGTTGGATCTCTATCACAGACAATTGATCGAGGCATGTCATGCAATCTAAATATATTATCAAAAAAGGTTCTAGCTATTCCAATAGATGTACAAGCAGGAGACGTGTCAATCAAGTGTGCATACTTTGAAATCGATTGACTATGACAAATATAGTCTTACCGTATGACACTGGCTATCTATCGATGAATTCCATAGATATATCCTCCCATATTTGTCGAGGAAAAGGCAGAGGCTTGAGAAGTCTCGCAAGTGCAAGATGTTCAGTCTTATGACGTTAACAAGTATCACAGTTTAGTATGGAGTCTTCAATCATTTTCCTCATTCCCGTCCGGTAAAAATCTGGATGAATTCTCTAAAAAATGTTTTGACAGAACTTTCATGAGTGCTTGAAATGATAAGGGTATCCAAGTACACCACAATCTTTTCGTTTCAACCTATAAGTCTGATACCTTATGTGATAGTCTATAGACGAAATCGAGACAATACAACTTTAAGATATTCACTTGATAATAGATACAGTTCAAAACCGATTTACTATATGATCAATATCAAGTGCTTGGGTTAACGTATAAATGTATTAACATTTAATTATAATAGAATATTATATTTGTGAAAGATAAAATTAAATGACAAAGCAAGATTTTGTTAACGAGGAAACTGCAAATGCAGAAAAACCCGGGTCCTATTCCAGTTTTGGATACTCTTAAAATTAAGCTGCTATACAAAGAACAAAGTCAACTTCGTATAATTGACCAAGTAATCTACTCTAGTTACTTAGTTCTCTCAGTATTCCTGCGCCTACAACCGTCTGGTCAACGCACGTAAACCCCAAGACAGAAATAACTATCTTGAGTTGCTTTACCGATGTAAAGTCTTAAGCACTCAACTCCTTTTGACCATCTTCCAAACAGTAAAGGAAACAAGTTGTTTAGTAACTACTCCAGTAATCTTTTAAGAAAAGATTCGTTGAGTTTTGACAAAGGCTCTTCCATTTAAACTAGTAAACTCCTTTGTCGGGTAATATGAATCCAAATCCGAAATAGCAAATCTAGATTCACAACTACCAGTTTTGGATACTGAAGAATACCACCAAATGATAGTTTTCGATCCAAACAACTATATGATCAAATCTATCAAAGATAAATCGGATCTTATTCGAATCCCAATCGATCAAGATGTGTGTGCAAATATCACTGGATGCGAAACCAATCAGAAAAATCTTCTTGTCTTCAAATTTTCAATTGCTTTCTATTGTACCTGCACACTAAAAAATTGATTCCACTCATAACCGATCACACATAGAATGGACTCTATTAACAATGGACGATCACAAGTTGTCTTCAGATCTAAAAACAAATTTGAAGATCCCGTCAATACTTTGATCTAGTTTGAGTGACCTTATGTCAGAAGAGAATGTTCTCAAGAATAATCAAACTAGGTGCAACCAAAGTTTGAACAACCGTTAGTCAATCAAATCAATAATTAAAAACTAAAATAACAATGCAATGATATAATTTCCCACCAACGGAATTCGTAAAGCATCTTGATCCCGCGTAAATCTTTAAACGAGGGGACGTGAGTGATTTCGCCTAATTAAGGTATTTTTCTCTCTAGATAGTCGGCTCCACCAGAAATAACACGAATGAAGTTTGTCTGGCTCTTAGGATAGTTTTCAATAAATGCAAACTCAACTATTTATAAACCAAGGTTTTTTGGACATCAAGGTCCAAAATGGAAAGATTCTCAAGATATGCGATAAGTACCTTATTTCGGTTTTCATATTTCCAACTAATATCCAACCTGTTATTCCAAAATATCTTCTGAAGATATCTAATATTAGTTTGGCACTTAACTAATATAGATTTTCAAGAGGTGTGTTTTGATTGCTGGAAAATCAAAAACATATTACTCGAAAATCTTAATTAAAAGATTCTCAATATTTCTGTTTGGGATATCCTTGAGTACCAAGGAATATCTTTGAACAAGTAAAAATAAGAATTATGAACATGTTGAAATTATGTCGACATCTTGAACTTTCCTATTTAGCAAACCTTAATTATAAACCCACACAAAACCATAAGTAATATGTGAATGTTGAAAATCGATTTTTCTCTTGGGACCGGTTCTACCATGACTCCCACTAAAAGCTAGGATCGGTTATACCAAGACTCCCAATATAGGTAAGGATCGGTTCTACCAGGACTCCCAACAAAAGCTAGGAACATTTCTACCATGTATCCCCAAATAGGTTGGGATCGGTTCTGCCATAAATCTCGACATAAGTTTAGATCGGTTATACCAAGAATTATCACATTAGGTTCGAATTGGTCATCCAATAGATCTTCATAGAAAATCGGAACAAAACACATATTGATTTCTTTTCGATTACGAAATAAGTTTCGTATATGTGCTTACTTTAAACATTTATAATCAAACATACTTTCCTAGGAAGAAATCACACCTATATCCAAGTAACGAGTTACATAGATTATGCTGATGTCGCATTTACGAAGTTCAAAAGATAAATGTTATACTTCGCAATTAAATATTCTTCCTTGAAACTTTGATCACAATAAAATGACCAAGTCTAATATAGAGTATTAAATATAACCTCACATGTTATGTTTTCAATCTTAAACGACTTGAAAGTAACGATAGGAATGGAAACAAGTCAAGTCAGTATCACTAACCTCAAGTGGAAGGATGATGTAGTCGATACGTCTTCACGATCTTCGGAGTAATACTTGTATGTCTCAACATTCCTAGACTTCCAAGTCTAACCTAAACAAAGTTGACTCTATTATATTTAATCAAGCGACTTTAATTAAGTTTTGATACTAAAATATGACAACCAAACTTGACATACCAACGCTTGGTGGTTCAACCGAGAAATGCACTAATAATGCTTCCATGAAATTGATACATTATATCGGTAAGAAGTGATGAGTATTCTTCCAAATAAATTTTATCTTTAAAAAATAAAATTTCATTCATCAGTTTTGTTAGAGCACTGCTCGGTCGAACTCGCAAGTTTTTCTATCTCAAGTTTGTTATCAATGTTAGTTGTGCAAAACTATATCTTGATTCTAGTCTACTAAAGTTAAATATCGGGCTAGGATAAAAGTGTGTCGTTGAGTATCAAACATCACTCTGTCACCCTTGAAGATTGAATATGAAGGAAAAACTAAGACATTTGAAGAACTTCATCGATAAAGAGGTATGTGAGACTAATACATCGATAAAGATAGCATTTACCATTCTATCTTTATGAGACTATGTCATATGATTTTAGTATATTTAATATTGAAATGAAGAAATTTCGAGACAAATTTGTCTTGTTAAACATCTTGAAATATGATTCAAGCATTGACTCAGATGACGTCTCCTGAGAAGGTGTCATCATCCTCAAAAGGTACCTCAAGTAAATTTCTAAAACACAAAATAAGTCAAAAAAGAAAAAAAAAATCCTAAAATAAAAATAAAAACTGTAGAACAAAAACAACAACAACAACAAACAAACCTAGTTATGATTTGAAAATCAAAAATACTAATTACAATATTCCACAACTGCTCCCTGGCAGCGACGCCGAAAATTGATGTGTTATAGATAGTGATAGTAAAGTATCGTTCGCTCGGACTTGTGAAGACTCGATTATAGACTTAAATTCTAATTCCAACATATATATACTAAATATGGTAACAAGATTAAGAGCTACTGGGACTCAGGATTTCACCATTAATTAAAATCAAGTGAGGCATATACCGATTCTTAACAATTATAGCTCTTTTATGGACTATATTTCTTTGCCAAAGGTTGATTCCAAAAAATTTAATTGTGAATTATGAGCATGATGCATCAAAAGTATTAAGACTAAGCATGCGTCATCAAATATGATCACACAACTAATTAATGAAAATCATAAATCAATTAAAATAAATGCAAAAAGTCATAAAGAATCAATGGTAGTTACCAAAAATTGTGAATAAGGCTTCCTCCGTTGTCCCAGTTTTAGGATTTAGCTCTTCATGTCGAAAACACTCTCAAAATATTTATTCATAGCTCAAAAGGTGTTTATAATGAAAAAAAGAGAGAAAAATAATAAAACAGCGAGTTTGGAACGCTTCATGGACGATACATAATCGATTGTTTCAAACCGAGTGTTGCAGATTCAAATTATAGTTGCAGATGTTAAACTAATTGTTACAAAAAAAAATACAGACATTGTGCATAAACGACACTTCTTATGTGTTAATTTGTTCTTCGTGTTCTTTAGCACGACGGTACTCAGTCGTCTGTTTTTCATCTTCTTCCCCTGCTACTGCTGCAATTCTCTTTCTCTCCTATGTACCGTCCCTGGTGGCTCTAAAACTACCCCTAACCCTCCATAATCCTTCCTAGGCTCATACGACCTCTATTTGTATAACACAGGTGCATATCTCTTGAGAATCTTCACATTATCTCCCCTTTTATTTCTCTGCAAGTCATAAAGATTTTTATTCTCTTTTCTTCTTATATGCGTCTCGTAATTTCTTACAACTTCTCTATATATTTCAAGTAGTTGATAGTATCGAATCTCAGGGAAATATCTTTTCCTATTCTTTACGTAATTACCAAACCCGATATCCTCTTTCCTCCCCTGTTTCATCGAGAAAAATAAGGAAACTTCCTTTCTTTAATGTGACCAAACCCTTATCACTTTTGTTATGGACTTACTATGATGTTTGCACCTACAAGGACGGTTTGCGAGGAGTCGGTTAAAAATAGAAGAATTGTTATGGCATTTGTGAATGAGATGCATTTTATCGTTTAAGGGTAAAGAAAGATTTCCCATTACCTCCATTGAGTAAGTAGACAGATTACTTCCCAATGAATCATTGTAAGGATTGAGTGAAACAATATGAGACCAACATGTTGGATTGGGATCGTGTCATGAACAACTTTCTGGAAGGCCTACTCGAATTGATCCCCTCGGATGATAACAATGTTTGATCGTTATGTTTGGAAGATGTATTCTGAACCCCCTTTTTGTACATGCTTTTTTGAAAATCATGTGAAGATATATGATATAATCGGTAGTTAATCATATAATATATCAACCGATTGTATAAGATTTTGTAAAGAAATTCAAACAATCTTATAATCGATTATTAATTTTGCAACTTTAACTTTCGATTAATAAATCTTCTGCCAATTTTTTGTAAAATATTCCCATAATAATCGACAGACAAAATAATACAATAACTTCCGATTGTTACCAAACTCTGAAAGAAAATTGGAAAATATTCCCAGAATCGATAGACAAAATAATACAATAACTTCCGATTGTTACCAAACTCTGACAAAAATATTGGAAAATATTCCCAGAATCGGTATACAAAATAATACAAGAACTTCCGATTGTTACCAAACTCTGACAAAAAAAAATGGAAAATATTCCCAGAATCGGTAGACAAAATAATACAATAACTTTCGATTGTAACAATCACTCTTTATACTGTGACCACGGACTTCAGGAATTCATAACTTCCATCATATATGAATTCTTCATCCTTTTCTGCTAAGTAGTGTCTTTTTGTGAGTGTTCCCTACATAAACCAACAAATACAAAAGAATGCTACGTTCGTTTTAGGAAGGATGATTAGGCACCCAGTATTATGTAAAATAAGTATGCAAATACATACAAATTGTTGGATGGACAAGCTTAAATGGCTAATGTTAAAGATCCGCTTTTGTGTCATATATAATCATTTACTCCTTTTTTGGATAAGTTGGTACCGATTGTGAACTTGTTGGAGTGATCTTTGCCTGATTTCCATACTCTCGCACAAATTGGCTATACACCCTCCCCTAAAAGATTTCGGGTGCGATCATTCCGGCTATGAGATCTTCACGTCTTGTTTCGTAATACCATGTTTTGACAATGGCCAAATCTCCAGCTGCGTCAAACGTTGTCATTCTTCTAAGTTGAGATATAGAATGAATCGACAATGGAAAATATATTTTTAGAATACACAACGCTATATATGTGTAGTTTGGTGCATAAATAAGAAGATCTTACCCTCCTTATATAGATGAGAGTCACAACGTCTCTTTTTTTGTTTGAAAATATGGTCGTTGATGCGTATTGTCACAAGAGTGTACTGATATTACGTACAATATGGTTACAATGATTGCTTATAATCGGTAGCAAAGGGTTGAAAACTGTTTTCGATTACACATAATCAGAAGATATGTATTGTTATATATTACCAATTATCTGCAATTTTGTCAACAAAGTTCTCGGTTTCAGTCAACACCTATAACCGGAAGCTTATCAATAGTTTTTGGAGAATAATCAGTAGTTAGATAATAACATAAACTTTCGATTGTTGCAAATAATTTGAATATCATAACGGTCTCACCTACAATGACAGAGGCGAAATGGATGGATCTATCATAATATTAACTATTGATTGTACTTCTACAATTCTATTACAATGAATTGTCACTAGTGCCTTGGACGTCCTGGACGAGCTCTAAACGGATTAAATCTGTCCATCGCCTTAAGGATTCTCAAATGAGCTTCGTAACGGAAGTTTGATCTTTCCCATCTCCCCCATTCCCCGGGAGATCGTGATATAGCCTCATCATTGGTTTCACCCCTCAATCGATATTGATTTACAAGATAAGTTAAATGGACGACTTCTTCGACGTGCCCGTTTATTGAACCAACTCGACAGAAAAGATCTCATACGTGACAGTTATTTGGGTTACCGGTTTCAGCGCATAATTTTTCGTGAATTCTCCCCAAATAACTCATACTCATTACACCTCGTTGCCTACGTTCTTCTGATCGTCTCAGATAGAATTGAAGATAGCGCCTACATAAAGATAAATCTTCTTCTACCGTGAACTTCGTAGGATTAATGAATGGTTGGGCCATTATCTTGAAGATGATTTCTCTGATGTTGGTGAGAGTTAAAATGTATTTTTGTTGCATATAGGGGAAGAGGATACCCTTCTTAATACATTAGAGTTCCTACGACTCTAATTTTTGGAAAACTAGCCGTTGAGGTGAGGTGTAACATGAGTATACGCAACATAAGACTGATCAACACATAAAATATCATATAATCGGAAGCATACAAAGTTACTCAATGTTCTGATTATCACAATCAGAAGTTTATGGAGTCCACCATTAACTTCCGATTATTAGTTGCCTCAAATTTTGATTTTGCCAGAATCCTCCATTTATTGAATTTTGAAATTCCCTTAATCGAAAGATAATCTAACTATCTTTCGAATACAAGTTGCCCCAGATTCAATCTTTGCCAAAATCCATAGGTTTTGAGGGCACAGAAGCTACCATAATCCTTACGTAGTCGAAATTTCGAACTCATATAATCGGAAGCATACAAAGATACTCAATGTTCTGATTATCACAATCGGAAGTTTATGAGTCCACCATTAACTTCCGATTATTAGTTGCCCCAAATTTTGATTTTGCTAGAATTCTTCATTTATTGAATTTTGAAATTCTCATAATCAGAAGATAATCTAACTTGTATATCTTCCTATTACAAGTTGCCCCAGATTGAATTTTTCAAAACAGATGAAATTCGAGTTCCCTGCTTTAACAATCGGTAATTATCTTATGTTGTTAATCTACTGATTATTGCAATAGCCCATTCTTAAACAAACTAATAATCCGTTACTAATACCACTATACTAACTACCTATTATACAAGGGCATTTAGGTATTTTCCGAACATTTAGAATATTTCATAATCTTGTTTATGGGTTGGGAATAAAAAATCGCCCCTAAGAATGCGAGGAAGAATAAATAAATCTTAGACTATAGTTTTTTTATGTTTTCTTTTCTTTGTGTTATTTGGGTTTCTTTAGCCAAGCTGATGGTGTTAGGAAAAAAAAAGCGCACTCTAAGGCTAAAATGACTAACATAAACCCTCCTTCGTCCATCTGGAATGGTGGTCTCGTGGATAGTCCAGTCTCTTCTTTGGTGGATATCAATAAAAAGATCCGTTATGAATCACGATCACTTTGTTTCTGCACGAAATTTGGGCATGATTCACAGTTGTTTTAAATTTCCCCTGAGGTTTTGCTTATGAATGGATTGTCATCCCACATGATGATTTCGTGATGAGGGTGGAATCCAAACAGTGACGGTATCAAACAAAGTGCATAATAGGAGAATGCCGCAATATGTTTGACGACGTTTATAAGATTGTTTGGTTATCCCGAATTACATAAACAATTAAGATGTGCGTTTAGAGACAGTAAATGGCAAATGAATATTAGTACTCCTTCCGTCCCAAGTGATCTAGTTTAAATTTCCACAATTTTTAAGACAAGCAATGGAAAAAAATATTTTCAAGCATATTTTACAATTATACCCTTATAGATAATAATTAGTGAAATTTTGAAATGATTTATCTCTCAAACTACACCATTGATGTTCGCAAATTTTATACCGTTGAAAAGCATTTTAAAACACATACATAACGAATATAAATATGCCTATCAAATTATGCATATTTCATATATTTCTTATAATCAATTAAAAAAATAATTTAAGAAACATCTTCTTGTTTAGTAATATAGGTCAGTTAATAATGAGCAAAATCTACAAGTTAGTTAATAGATATCTTAATAGGGGGAGTATTATTTAATAATTAAGATGTACATAAATTATTTCTTCTGACTTAAAGAGATGAGTTTATCCCCACCCGGAGACGGGACAATTTGACCACATCTGGCCAGTTTAGCATATTAGTGCCCTTAACCTCAATGAGATGCACATTGCCTTGCTGGGGCCAAACTAATTTAATAATTAGTACTTGTATGCCACACTCATTTCCAAGAGATTTCAAATTTTAAGTACATTGAGCATCCCTTTTTGGTCACAAATTATCTACAATGATTATTAGTATACTAGTTAAGTAAGTATATTGGTTATAAAGACGGGCCCGCCCGAAAGGTAAAAAATTCTTGTGATCTGAAATACTTTGTCTGTAAACGCCAACGGGCATAGAATAATTAATTTGAGAAGATTTAATATCTTTAGCAAATTATGATGCAATAATTTGAGAAGATGACGGTAATTAAGAAGATTAAAAAGCATCACCGCCTTAAATAAATTTCTACCGTAACACCTCTCATCCTTTTTTACCTTAAAAAATTCTTATTCATTTTCATGTCTTGACTCCTTTATGAAACTGTACAATCTTTTTTCATCAGAACAAGTCTTACGATAAAATCTATCCATCTTCCACGTCACCTCAACATTTGGAATTGTGGATGGAAGCGCAAGTATAATAGTGGAATAGTAGAAACGCTATTCTTATTAGCGTTTAGATGGATTTCACGGACCCTTCCACCAAACCGTGGAACCTTGTTTGGATTTTCTGTGAAAAACCACAACTTAAACGCCAATAGACTTGACATTCGATGAAATTTCCACATCTGGAATAGGTTGGATTCCGTCGTAAGACTTGCTCTCACAATCGCTAGAGTAAATACAACTATGTGGTCAAGCTCATAATCCAACGCCGAATTCCACCGCGTTTATTTACCCCCAACAACCACCACGCGTACAATTTACCAAGGCTTGGGAGCTGAAAAATTAAAGTCCGTTACTGTTGTTGTTTAATTTTATACTATTATTTTTTAAAAATGCTGCAGCACCTTTACTACCTCTCTCATCCTTTCATTCAATTTCAAACTCCATTCAACCAGCCTTTTTTATCTCTCTTTCTTGGTTCAAACTTTGGAAGAAAAGAAATGGAAATCAATGAAGATGATAATTTCATGTTTTTGATTTTTGGGTTTGGATGAGAACAGAGGGAATTTAAACTCCTCAACCACATTCAAATTGTCCATTCAAACTCATCTCTCTTTCTTGGTTCAAAGTTGGAAGAAAAGAAATGGAAATCAATGAAGATGACGATTTCATGTTTTTGGTTTTTGGGTTTGGATGAGAGCAGAGGGAATCGTACTGAAAATTTAAAGGAGAAGCTGACGTTTTAGCTCCAAATTTTTAGATAATCTGAGAAGATGAAGTTCTTCAGAATGTGGATAAATAAGATAATCTGTGAAGAAGAAAAGATCACAATCAAAAGAAAACCATGGCTCATCCTCTTTCTCTTCCTTTCAAACCCAAACATGTTCCTGTTAATCATCATAATTCAATAAACATGTTCCAGTCACTTTATCCCAGAGTTTCTTTAACCGATCATCCACATCGTTGGAGTCTCACACCATCTGAATCTTATTATACTGATCCTAGAACAGTTTTAGCCAATTCATGGCCTAATCAGCCTATAGCCCTTCTTGACCCTTACTGTTATTACCCGAAAACAACAGTCATGAAGAGAGATTTCTGGGTTCCACTCACAGTCGTTTCAGGAGATACTGACACTGCTATATTTGTTGAACATCCTCGCATAACCTCAGATGGTCCGTTCGATTACCAGTTTGAATATGATGGATCCGGAAAAGGACGATTACGATTTGGTGTGGCGGTTGCTGACAGAAAGGGAAACGGAAAAGTATTCTACACACTGGCAGACAACTCTAAAGCAGGTCCAGAAGTATTTCACTCAATCCATCAGGAGGCTGAGGGCTTGAATGAATGCTTGGACATTGCTGAGAAAGTCTCCTTTAAGATGGTGGGTGATTGTGGTGATCTCATCGGCATGATCAAAAACCCTAGCCGACCAAATCGCACCGGCGAAGGGAAGTTTGGAAAGGTAACATGTGAGTACATTAGGGGAGTCAAAAGCCGTTATGATAACTTCTTGAAGCCTCCGTTTAATGTCTGTCTTGAACAAGTATACAGAGAGGGAATTCCGGTGGCGGACCATCTTTGCTGGTACACCAGAAGACCAAACATAGTAAGAGAGGAACTCACATCCGACAAGCTTACGGATACTACCAAATTTCTGAATTCAAGATACGAATCAGGTATCCCATTCTTAAGGTTTCCACTCTACTTGGTGTGATGGAATACAATGAGATCCCGCTGGAAGAATGATGAAGGTTTCTTTTATTTTTTTTCTTTTATTTTTTTTAGTTTGTGTTTTTAACCCAATGTCATCTGAGACTTCGTCTTTATCTTTGTATTTTGCTTTTCACATGATGTGGGTTTTAGGGTTCTTTGTGTTCGAAGTGTCATGTAATCTGAGGCTTTGCCTCCTTTTATCTATGAAAATTTGGGTTTCCTTATTATCTTTCAAATCAACATGTTTAACTGCATATAGTTGGCACCAAACTGTTTAGAGTGTTTGGCTAGCAAGTTGGTGAGGCGATGAAGAACGGAATGGCAGAATGCAGTTTCTGCCGTTCCAAATTGGTCTTTTCACCAAGTAAGGCTGTCTCAAGGGCTTATGACACGCATAGGAGCAAAGTATCATCAAAGACTCGTGTACTCAATGTCCTTCTCGTTGTGGGAGATTGTATATTGGTTGGTTTACAGGTATGGAACCTTGTATGATGTTATTGTGTGTGTTGTAATCATTGTAGAAGAAAATTTCATGGTTATCTTGTTGCTATACTCGTGTAAATTGGGTTTTCTTGGACCACTCATGAATGTGATCACATAATCTGAAAGGTTTCATCTACCTAGACTTTTGGCATCCAGGATTCGAGCTTTAGTGTCTTGGTTACTATTTTCTTTCTTTTAAGTTTCCAATTGGTTAGCCAATTCTTTTCAAAATCACTTGATCAGTCATTGTGGTGGAAAACTAGTATGGTTTCTAGTTAGAATAATCTTACTGTTGTTTGCTGGGTTTTATAAGCGATCTGCGTTTTTGTCCCTGTGCAGCCCATTTTGGTCTATATGTCGAAGGTGGATGGGGAATTCAAGTTTAGTCCCGTTAGTGTGAACTTCTTGACAGAAGCTGCAAAGATTCTCTTTGCACTTGTTATGCTCCTGATCCAGGTATTATTTTTGTTTTTTTCATTAATCAATTCTTTCTCTCACATTAAAATGAATCTTTCCCTTTTGCTCTTTCTCTCATGTTGCCTCTCTACGTAACCTCTCCACCAGACACAATGCATCAAAAGAACATCAAATGCATTGCAGGAAGAGTTTATAGGACTTATCTTGCTATGGTTTTGGTTATGCAGGCCAGAAATCAAAAGGTCGGAGAGAAACCTATACTATCAATTTCTTCATTCACTCAGGTAAATCTTTCTCAATGACATTATAATATTTGCATTTTGGCATAGTTTGAGTTTTCATGTTTTCCCGATTTTAATTACTAAGCTGAGCACGCAACTCTTTGACAAGGGAGCACCTCATCCATGATTTCGGATGGCCACTTTCAGTGCAAACTCATTGGGAAATTCAACTGTTTTTTCTTGTAGACTCATCTTAACTGCCCAGTTTTGGAATTATTTTGAGATTCTGAACTTACTCATACTGTACTCCGCACCTTCATTATTTCATGTGGAACTATGTTTAATACTCACTGAGCCTGGTTTTAGACTAACAAAACCTTGTCCATGATATAAATCTTCAATGATAGAGTCGATGCTTCTTTTTATTGCACTTAAACAAGCAAGTCGCAATTTTGACCAGTAATTTCAATTTCAGTAATCTGCTCTCGTCAACAGTCCACGAAAACCAAGCACCTCATTCTTAAATGGTCATAGGTTATTGGGATAATTGTTGGTGTGATAAAAGTTTATGTTGATGCTAGGAGTTCAGATACAATGACATCTATACTTTGACAAGCTCTTAATCTATGTCAAACTACTTTTGGGAGATTACCTTATGTATGTGTTCTGTTATATCCTGTGCACGTTTATCTCTGGAGGTTGTGGTGCTTCTGGATAAATCATTTGAAGGAGTAAAGATGGCTTCTAAGAATGTAGCCAGAATTGTAGTTGTAGATCGTGACAGTATAGGGATGAAAAGAGCTAACGTGCTTGTGCAGTTTTGCTGCACATCTGTTCTTTTTTTTCTTGTTTCACCTGATCTTAGACTGGCCTGTTCATTTTAAATAAATTCCGTTTGGGCATTGTGTTGGTTTAATACTCATTTTCTGTTCAGGAGATTGTTTCCATGCCATCTTTCTTGATCATTGTGATAGTTTCTCGTGAGGCTTTAATGTTATCTATCTGTTTTCTTGCAGGCTGCTCACAACAATGTCCTTCTCGCTGTTCCAACTTTCTTATATGCCATCAACAACTATTTAAAGTTCATCATGCAGGTATTGCTCTTGCTGTTCATTTGAAGATATGTTTTCTTTTGCTCTTCACGCACTCCGAACAAACTTTTGTTATGTTATGAACTTTTACTTGATGTGTTTTGATATATTTTGGACTGGTACATTGAGAATAATAATTTGTGACGTTGCTACTTCTCAGATCAACTCCAATAGATCTAGAAGGTCATTGTTGCTACTAGACAAGTAAATGTTTAATTTTTTTGTTACTACCTAATTGAACTGTAATTTTATTTGCAGCTTTATTTCGATCCTGCGACTGTGAAGATGCTGAGTAACTTAAAGGTATCTTTTTTACATCCTTCTATAGATGACATGGTATAACTGCCGCATCATCATATAAGACTAAACAAACAAATTAAAATGTTAAATGATGTATTGAACATCAGAGCTGTTGGGTTTCCTATCAATTTTTTTTTTTTTTTTAATTTTAGATGCTTCAATGTTTCATATTTAATTCCTATTGCATCCCCACTTTCATAATGTAGGTTTTGGTAATTGCTGTTCTCCTAAAGGTAGTAATGAAACGACGACTTTCTATAATTCAGGTTAGTCGGATTCTTTTGACTTCCTTCTCTGATACTAAGATTATTTTGATCATTAGAAATATGGTATGCTCAATGGACCTGCACATTAATGTCAACAGCAACAGAATAGGAAGTAGCCATATTTTGTTTTATTTTCTTTTTAGTAACACGGAAACTGGTAATACCATCTCACTTGAAAGGTAAGTGAGTCATCATCCCCACTTGGCTGTTAAACTTGTTCTTGCAAGTTGCAAGGTCATTTTGTATCTCATCCGTGTCACATGATTTGATCTCTTCGTATTCCTTTCCTTGCTGTTGGCTTTGTCGCATGTCGAGCGTCACTCCTCTCTGATCAGTGATCACTTAAGTGAACTTTAGAACTTGATTCTGGCGTGTAGCCGTTAATGGTTCTAGAGTTCAGACCATGTGATGAAAGATCTATAGTAATTGGTTTTTAGCTGTTATCATTTGGTGCCTCATACCATACTAATTTTGATCGATCTATTAATAGCGAGTTTATCTTTCTCTTGTCTGTTTTCTACAGTGGGAGGCTCTTGGCCTTTTGCTTACTGGAATCAGTCACTGCCTGTGGGAGCTACATCTCTGAGTATCCCACTCGCAATCAGTGCATATATATACACGGGGATATTTGTAACTAGTCCACTACACAATTCGTAGTTAAGATTTTTCTTCGCAAGTTTGGAGATGAGTTTCTTTTAGGGGGCATAGGATTAGCGATCTTGTGTCGATTAAGTATTTTTCTGTTTCTGTTTTCGTTTCTCGTTTTCGAAAATCTCATTAGCACTAGTCTCGAGTCCAGCTGACCATCTGCGGCATCAGTTTTTAATAACTCTTTGTATATGAACGAATAATTACTCTTTTATGCATTAATCGACAGGTAATGGTTCCATCCATGGCATCAGTTTTCAATGAATATGCTCTGAAGAGTCAATTTGATACCAGCATTTACCTTCAGGTGATATTTTGAGCTCTACTTGTGTTCGTTTTTGATAGCTTAGTTTGTGGAAAGTATAGACCTTTTGGTTCTTGGTTACACTGCCTCTTCTGTGATGCATCATCATTTAACTTTCTCACATGTTGTCTTCACGTTTTGCTGGATCCAATTGGTGTTTGGGACAGTTTTTTTTTCTCTATGTCCATTGCATTAGTTTTAGATCCTCTGACTAGAGATATAACTGTTTCGTGGTTTACAGAATTTATTTTTGTACGGGTTCTCGCAATTATTGGAATCGCCATCTTCAAAGGTATGGATATCCATTTTTAGCCATAAATGGGAGGACTGAGATGGAATACATCATTCATGTTTACCTACTTTGTGGTAAAGGGGCCTACAGAACCTTGTGACATTTCTCACTTTAAACTGATCTGACATTTCTTGGTTACACATCCGTACACAAACATTCATGTGGGTGTTTTTCTATATCAAGCCTTCTCCATTCTTCTTTAGGTTAATCTAGGAGACTAGGAATTGTTCGTGCTTGTTTTCACCTTGCTTGTAGCATATTTCTGTGTACTTTATAAGTTCAAGACAAATTGAGTTTCTAAGAGTTACTTAGTACACGGTGCATGTGCCAATGCTTAATACTTCCTTGCGCAATTTCAGGGCCTGGTAGCTTTAATATCCTGGAAGGCCATTCAAAAGCTACCATGCTTTTGATATTCAACAATGCAGCACAGGGGATTTTATCATCATTCTTCTTTAAATATGCAGGTGATCATTCTGTCATGGACTTTATACCTTGTTTAACTATTAATTGCAATGATATGCTGTTTCTATATCCACTCTAAATAAGGGCCTTACATTGCTTTCACAGACACAATTTTGAAGAAATATTCCTCCACCGTTGCAACAATTTTTACAGGATTTGCATCTGCTGCATTATTTGGGCATAGACTCACGATAAACTTTATGTTAGGAATCTCTACTATGTTTATCTCAATGCACCAGGTAAATTAATGTTTGTTGTGGAGAAAAGAGCAGCACTTGTTGTACATTATGATGGTTAAATAACCTTTCTATATTGAGTTTTTGTTTTGAACCATGCTCTTTATTTTTTGGTTTTTGTTCAGTTCTTTTCACCTCTTGCTAAAGTCAAAGACGAAGGGCAAGATGGGCCCTTGGAGATGCAGGATGTACAAAAGGGACACAGGTGTGTTTTTCCTCCCTGACCAAGG
Organism: Papaver somniferum; assembly: GCF_003573695.1. NCBI lineage: Eukaryota > Viridiplantae > Streptophyta > Magnoliopsida > Ranunculales > Papaveraceae > Papaver > Papaver somniferum. The sequence continues at coordinate 161,937,915 of NC_039362.1, read as the reverse complement.
TGTATCATGTTTAAGACTCGGTTCATTACCTTGGGTAACAAATACATAAGTTGGGCTAGGTCTCAGTTCGGATCAGAAGATAAAGAAAACAAAAAAGCATCTTCTAATTCTCTTCATTCTTCAATTTTGGAAATTCCTTGGTAGTCTTTTTAGTACAAGTTCACAGGCTGAGTTTAAATCGTCAAAATGGAAGCTTTTTAACATACTTGAATTCGAGCAACTGATCTCAGTTTGAATTCATTTTGAATCAGGACAAGTGATACATCCTTCATCAGTATGACAGCAGGAGCAAATGACGATGTGAGAATCATCTCCATATTGTCTTCATGAATATTTGATTAATTTCCTTTTCTTTCCACCCAATGTTTCATTCTTTCTTTCTGTTTATCTTATTTACAGGCTAGCCATCGTGTTGGACTTGAAGAGCGACAACCACTTCTCCCCATCTGAAGTTACTTTTAGGTATGGAACATCACCTATTTCCCTTTCGTGGCAACAAAGCATATATGTAGTTCCACTGTTCTTGCTCACCTGCTGAAGAATATAAAATTTCTTAACAAATCTGCAGATTATGGTGACTTAAATGATTGGCCGTTATTGGTAATCTCGATTTGCAGGAAATTTTGTTTGAGGAGATTCTTTTTGGCTGGCCTTGTTGTGTGGTATAGAAGATATAAGCCAGTTCTTATGGAAAATCAATACAATATAATTGGTACACAGGAAATATCTTTTTTCGTTATTTTTCTTTTTGTCTGGGGATCCTTTTCATTCCACATGTGATCCCTATGTAGCTTAGGCCTTCTGCTAAACCAAGGAGAAAAACAGTGGACGGACAGTGAGTGAAGCAGCTAGTCTGGAGGATATGAGCAAATTTTATGCTCAGCTACGAAAAGAGTTAAGGTTGTGCTCCAGACAAGATATGTTCAGTTCAGCAGTTCAAGCAAAGGAATGTCAGATTTCTCTCTTACGTGCGTTTACACATTCAGCAAATGTATGGTAGTAACAGCATACATTTTGTCCATTACAAGCAGAAAACAATTGATACTCAATTTATTGTAATTTTTCTTTTAATTCCCATGAACTTATAGTGAACTATAGGGGCCTCGGAGTTCTTAATTTTCAAGACTGACAGAGAATATATTCATTTCAGAAAATTTTCATTCCTCAAATTGCGCAACCTATTTCTGACCTGATAAGAAGCTAAATGATTGTACAAGTTGTCCAACCCAAGGTATGTATAGTTAAAACATTGTATAAATTGTGTTCTGAGATTTTCCGGCAGTTGTCCAATGTTGTTCCACAAAATTCCTTTTTACACCCAAATGTCACTTCCATTGACGAAGGCCATTCTATACATTAATGCCCGTCCTACGCCAATTATTCATGCCGTAACGATCTCGGAGTAGTTGCAAGTTACAAGGAAAAGCTGGTAAATCACAAGGCAAAAAACCCGATACACAAACATCTCTTAGGCAGACTAATCAACTCTAGTGCTAGCTAATAGTCCCACATGGGCGAGTACAGGGCAGGGAACGTCAAAACGAGAATTACTAGTAAGGTTGGTAATTGCCTTTGGAAAATCATGATCCTCACTCCCAAGTCCCAAACCGTTAAATAAAGTAAGAGAAGCAAGAGGGATCGGTATAAATTGTACCACCACGGAACAATTAGAGACAGAAAGTGCAGAAGCGGCTTTCCGTACTCTAATGCTGCTGACAGGAATGTATGCAAAGACAAACGCAAAGACAAGGGAGCAACGAAAGTGATTCTCAACAGACTCTAATGCTGCTGATAGGAATGTACGCAAAGACAAGGGAACAACGGTACAAAATTAGCAGAGATTTTGGAAACAACACAAATGCTTTTATTTTAATAAGAAGAATGGACATCATATGGGCAGCTAAACTAGTAGTCTTTTGTAACAAGTATTCAATTCAAAACAATTGGAAAGGACATGGCTTATGGGCAATCCTAACCTATCTAAATATCCAGAATTGGAACAACGATGTAATGATTCACCGAAACTCTCCATTTGGAGCATATTAACACATGTAAATATATAAGAAGATCAACACATATTAAGTACATGCAATGAAGAATATGGAAATAATATTAGAACATGCAAAGAATAATATGTGATTGAATACATGCAATGTAGAATATGGAAACAAAGATTAGTACATGCAAAGAATAATATTGATGTAATTAGTTTTAATTTCTTTGATTTATCTATAGGAATAAATTTAATTCTCTTGATGTAATTATAGTATTAGGATCTTCACTCATTCAGTGTATTTGTACAAGTATATATACAAAATAATGAAATTAATCTCAACACAGTTGTGTGAGATAGAAATCCCAAAACCCAATATTGCAACATGGTACTCTATAGCTAGGTTAGTTTTTTTTTACCTGCAACTGTATCATCATGACTGTTGAAGATGACATCCAAATACCTCCATCTTCCAGTAATCCTCCACCTAATAGAGATTCAGGTCTTCCTCAATCAAGTCCCTATCATGTGCATCCGGCTGACAACCCTACCACTGTCATATTTACTCCTCTCCTCACAGATGATAACTATTGCATCTGGGAAAGAGGAATCCGAAAAGCCGTAAGTGCCAAAGCCGAGCTAGGTTACATTGATGGAACCATCACCAAACCCAAGGACCCAACTGATCTCCTCCATTGGACTCGTGCAGACGATTTGGTTGGTAGCTGGGTTGAAAACTCAGTCGATCAAGTTATCAAATTCAGTGTTATGTCTTTACTTGAACCAAACAATGGAGACACTGCTGTCACTCCATTTTCCAATTTTGCAGGTATTACTCTGACTTGTTCTTCTAATGTTTGGATTATAGACAGTGGTGCAACTCATCACATTTGCTCCTCTCTCTCTTTTTTTTCTTCTTACACATTGGTTATGAACCCAATCACGGTTCAATTACCAGATGGTTCGAAAATATCTGTCACTCATATTGGGACTGTGAATTTATCTCCCAATATTCATCTACTCAATGTTTTTCACATTCCAAGTTTTAGATTTAACTTGATCTCTGTAAGTCAGCTTACAAGCACACGAGTCTTGCATCTTTCAGGACCGTCTCACGAACAAGGAGATTGGATGGAGTAGGCGTATCGCTGGCCTCTACCATTTCAGTTTCCAACCATCAGTTTCATCTTTAGCTGCTAATAAACCAGTGGATATATGGCACTGTCGTCTCGGTCATCCACATATGGATTGTTTTATTTTTTAGCTCGTAATTTTGCTTATGTTCGTTCTTCATTTAAACACTTATGTGATGTATGCCCACGGGCAAAAAAATCTCGTCTCAAGTATAATAACAGTATTTCTTTATCAAAGCATCCATTTCAATTGATTCATGCTGACATATGGGGTCCTTTTTCTACTGCTTCTTTAACTGGTGCAAAATATTTTCTTACAATAGTAGATGATTACTCTAGGTGTACATGGGTATTTTTGATGAAAGTAAAGTCTGAAACCTTGAAGTTTCTCAAATATTTCTTTGCCTTTGTTATAAAACAATTTGGGCATCACATTACCAGCATCTCCTCTGGTATCAATTCATTAGTTATTCCTCAATTACAGACTTTCAGGTCTGATAATGGGTCTGAGTTTAAATCAAATGAACTTCAATCTTGGTTTCATCGAAATGGAATTCTCCATCAAACCAGTTGTATATATACGCCACAGCAAAATGGTATTGTTTAACGCAAGCATCGCCACTTGCTCAATGTTGCAAGGTCTTTACACTTTCAAGCTAATTTACCCATCCAATTTTGGGGAGACTGCATTTTAGCTGCAACATATTTGATTAAAAAATTGGCAACACCGTTAATATCTCATAAATCTCCACATGAGTTACTTCTCAATTCGCCACTAGATTATTCACATCTCCGAGTGTTTGGTTGCCTTTGTTTTGGTAGAAATATACGTATTTGTAACAAATTCGATGAACGTGCTAAGCCTGGCATTTTCATCGGATATCCGCATGGCCAGAAGGGTTACAAAATTTTTGATCTATCATCAAAATCTGTGTATGTATCACGCGATTTGGTGTTTCATGAACATACATTTCCTTTTAAAGATATGTGTTCATCAGCATCAGTTCCTGTTGAGCCTTCACAGCCTGATTATTCTTATTACGACTCCATATTTCAGTCCCAATCATGTGGTGATATTCCGAATCCTGAGCATTCCATCCCATGCTCTCAGTCTCAGTCGCATTCTGAGCATTCAGATCCTGTCGTACCTTTTCATGATTCCGCTGCACAACCAACTATTGCTACACGCAATTCCATGAGTGGCTCGTCTTCTGTCTGTTCCGCAGAATCAATTTATATCGATACTACTACTGTTCCAGTAGTTCAGTCACCTGCCGTATTGCCAGGCCAATCATCCACATCTCCATCTATTCAGGTGCCTATCTCTCCATCGATTCCATCATCAGCAATACATTCACATCCATCTCGTTCTCGTAATCCACCATCCTATTTAATTACCATTGTTTTTCTACTAAGGATGCGTCTTCATCACTGTATCCAATGACAAATTATTTGTCCTTCGACAAATTTACTGCTTCACATAAATCTTTTTTAGCTTCAGTTATTCTCACTAATGAACCGAGATCATTCTCTCAGGAAAATAAATGTCCCAAATGGCGCGCAGCCATGGCCAAAGAAATCATTGCTTTGAATCCAACGATGCTTGGATATTAGTAGATTTACCACCTGGTAAAACAGCCATTGGCTGCAAATGGGTTTTTAAAATCAAGTTCAATGCTGATGGTACCTTTGAACGTTACAAGGCTCAACTGGTAGCCAAAGGCTACACACAACAAGAGGGTATAGACTACTATGATACCTTTGCACCAATAGCTAAGTTGGTTACTGTTCGTGTCTTATTATCTATTGCAACTATTAAGGGATGGTATCTTCATCAACTTGATGTCAACAACGCGTTTCTTCAAGGTGATTTGGATGAAGAAATTTACATGAAGCTTCCACCAGGTATGGCACGTCCAGGTGAGTCCAAAGTTTTCAAACTCAAAACGTCTCTCTATGGTTTAAAGCAAGCCTCTCGCCAATGGTTTGCGAAGCTTTCTTCAGTTTTGTTATCTGAAGGATTTGCTAAATCCTTATGTGATAATTCTCTTTTCACATATCATCGTGGTACAACCTCTATATTTGTTCTTGTCTATGTTGATGATATTATCATCACTGGTACAGATAATAACTTCATTAATTCTCTCAAATTGCGTCTCGCTTCTCATTTTTCAATCAAGGATCTTGGTAGTTTGAAGTATTTTTTGGGAATTGAAGTTTCTCGCTCATCCAATGGTATATTTCTATGTCAAAGAAAATATATTCTTGATATCCTTAAGGATTCCGGCCTCACAAGGGCTCGTATTCAGCTTATCCAATGGATACAAAACTCAAGTTGCTTCCTACAGATGGTACGGAATTGACTGATCCAGGATGCTTTCGTCGTTTAATAGGTCGTTTGTTATATCTTACGGTAACACGACCAGATATCACATACTCAGTTAATTATCTGAGTCAATTTTTGCAACATCCCAGATCAGCTCATATGGATGCTGCTCATCGTATTCTAAGATGTCTCAAGGGAATCATTGGACATGGCATATTCTTATCCTCATCCAGTTCTCCTTCTATTCATGGTTACACTGACTGTGATTGGACAGGCTTCCCAATTACTCGTCGTTCTACCATTGGATATTTTGTTACCTTACGTAATAGTCCAATTTCTTGGAAATCAAAGAAACAGCCTACTGTGGCTCGTTCATCAGCTGAAGCTGAATATCGTGCTTTGGAAAATCTAACTGCTGAGCTTCAATGGTTAGTTTATCTCTTCAAATACATGCACATTTCTTGTCCTCTTCCTATCACGGTTTCTTGTGATAGTCAAGCAGCAATTCATATTGCTCAAAATCCGGTATTTCACGAACGTACTAAACACATTGAGATTGATTGTTATTTTGTTCGCGAAAAGTTAATAAGTGGATTGATTCTACCAAAACATCTTCCGTCGTCTGATCAACTGGCTGATGTTTTCACTAAGCCTCTGGGAGCTCCGCAATCGTCTAGTTGGCAAGTTGGGCGTTCGTTCAGGCTCTACCGCTCCAACTTGAGGGGGGTATTAACATATGCAAATATATAGAAGATCAACACATATTAAGTACATGCAATGAAGAATATGGAAACAATATTAGTACATGCAAAGAATAATATGTGATTGAATACATGCAATGTAGAATATGAAAACAAAGATTAATACATGCAAAAAATAATATTGATGTAATTAGTTTTAATTTCTTTGATTTATCTATAGGAACAAACTTAATTCTCTTGATGTAATTATAGTATTAGGATCTTCACTCATTCAATGTATTTGTACAAGTATATATACAAAATAATGAAATTAATCTCAATACAGTTGTGTGAGATAGAAATCCCAAAACCCAATAGTGCAACAGAGCAGCCGGTAACTTAATAGTAAATGTATGAGGGAAAAAAAACAAAAAACAAATGCAATGCATCTGGTCAGAGTTGCTCAAAAAAAAAAAAACGTTACATAAAACAAATTTAATTAAAAGAAAAATCAAACTCTAAAAACGGGAAACCCTTAAAAGGGAATTCATATCAAAAAAGGAAATCGTTTACACACCAAGAAAAGAAGAAAAGGAAATCGGTTAAAGTATGTGCCAAAAAGGAAATATTACGTGATAGCAACCAAGGTGAGGTATTACGGGATAGCAACCAACATCCAGCTACCATAGGCTCCCGCATCGTATCAACAACCATAATGTAAAATTGAAGGGAGTACAAGAAACCCTTAAAAGGGAATTCATATCAAAAAAGGATATCGTTTACACATAACAAAAAGAAAAAAAAAGGAAATCGATTAAAATCAGGAATCTGTGCCAAGAAAGGAATATTATAGGATAGCAACCAAGGTGAGGTATTACGGGATAGCAACCAACAGCCAGCTAGCATAGGCTCCCGCATCGTATCAACAACCGGAATGAGAAATTGAAGGGCGTACTTATTTCCTTTGAATGCATTTTTTTCTATAATGAAAAAAGTTTGTGGTGTTTGAATTAGCCGATAAGGAGTTTATATTATCGAGATATATCGTTTGACTGGACTGGACATGTTTTGAAAAGTTTGTATGGGTGCATCATTTGAACAAGTTGTAGTGTTAGATTGGATTATTTGATGAAGTTCTTCGGGATGCCACTTCAATTGATGGGTTTAAATACACCTGAAGCTTAATTGGGTCTAATTTAGGGAAAAAGGACGATGAGCGGAATGCATAAGTGGTTGAATTCAAAACTTTTGGCGTTTGTATTCTTCCGTGTCACTGTAAACTTTATGTAATTTCGTAAGATTTAGGTGATCAGGTCAACAATGTTTCCCGATTAGTGAAGATTTTGGAAACACAAAAGAATTTGAAATAAACTATTTAGTCCAGAATTTTACTTTGGTTATGAAAAATGATGTAATATATGCAACAAAACGTTCTATTTTTAACAGTGGGATGAAAAATGTAATGAATGCTCGGAACTCCATCCCTGGAACTTCTGAGCAAAAAGTAGAAAGTCTGCTGTTACCTTGGGACAAGAATTTTAAAACAATTTCCACTAACTAGTTGGCAAAATCTGAACTCAAGCCCGTGGCATGTGGGGGCATCAACCTATTATTATATTCATAGAAAGAAAGGGCAAGAAGATATGTATGTACACTACATCGAAGATGCATGGGGGTGGAGTGAGGAAGTGGAGAATCCTGCTGCACCCACGCAAACATATATCGAGACCTGAACCTGCTTACGTATATTATGGTCGTCATTAGGGCTGCACAACGGGTAGGGTGGGTAGGATATGACCTATACCCGTCACCCTACCTGTTTACCGGCGGTTAAGAAAATCTTTACCCGCCACCCTACCCGCCAAATAATGGATAGGGTAGGATACGGTTAAAAAACTGGCGGGTAGGGTAGGGTTGGCGGGTAGGAGTAGGGTATGTGCATTTCTAGGTAGGGTGGGTAGGATATGGCCTATACCCGCCACCCTACCCGTTTACTGGCGGTTAAGAAAATCTTTACCCGCCACCCTACCCGCCAAATAGTGGATAGGATAGGATACGGTTAAAAAACTGGCGGGTAGGGTAGGGTTGGCGGATATGGATAGGGTATGTGCACCCCTAGTCGTCATACTTTGATTCCCTTTAAAAAAGACTCAACACCCTGCCTCCAAACACTTATCACTTTAGAGCATCCACAGTGGGCGATTATAACCAAAAATTTGGGATGAGATCGTAACACAGTGGGACGGAGTAAAGATCAAATCCCAACCAAAGATCAAATTCCAGACCAAATATGGTCGCGACCAAATCCCAAATTCTAATATAGTCGGGCGTAAATTTAAAGTACGCTTGTTGCTGGGCGTAAATTTAAAGTACGCTTGTTAACGGGCGGAGATTTAAATTACGCCCGATGAAATTTTAATTAAATAAAAAAAAAAGAATGAGGCGGACTTTTAAAGTCCGCCTGATGAAAGTTGCAAAGAATGGGCGGACTTTAAAAGTCCGCCTGATGAAATTTTAATGGGGCGGACTTTTAAAGTCCGCCTGATGAAATTTACAAAAAATGGGGCGGAATTTTAAAGTCCGCCTGATGAAATTTTACAAAAAGAAAATGAGGCGGACTTTTAAAGTCCGCCTGATGAAATTTTAATCATGTACCGTTGCGTCACAACACGGACTAAACCCAAATTTTGGTCTTTTTTTTGATCTTTGATCTTTGGTTTTGATCGCACCACTGCAGTTGCTCTTACATGCCCGTGACTAGTTATTTAGGGTCTACAGTATTATATATCGTCCACACTCGAGTAGGATTTTCGGGCAAATCGTCCAACAACTAATACACGTATCTCTAGAATTCAAACTCCTACCTTCCATCCTTCTAAATTAATGTGTTTGGCATCATTATGGATGAAATTGGTAATCACTCATTTTTCAAATGTTTATTTCTTTAAAATGTTTATTTATTAATATATTATTTGCTGGCAAAATTATTCCTGAAACATTGAATTTCTTTAAAAAATTATATTTAATTATTTATAAATAATTTTTAATTTAATTATCATTAATAATGTATATATTCTCTATATAAAAACAGAGTTTTTTCTAACGACGTGGTTAATCGGAGCTTCTGGTTGATTCTGGCCCCATCACTTCTTTATTTTTGGTAATATTTTAAAAAATTTACCAGTAAAATTTGGAAAAAAATATTTTTAACCCACGTATATATATCTTGGCCAATAATAAACAAAAATAATTATTACCGTTAACAACTATAAATCCTTAAAAAAATCTCACAAAACAGAGTTTTTTCGAGCGACGTGGTTAATCGGAGCTTCTGGTTGATTCTGGCCCCACCACTTCTTTGTTTTTGGTAATATTTTAAAAAATTTACCAGTAAAATTTGGAAAAAATATTTTTAACCCACAAATATATATCTTGGCCAATAACAAACAAAAATAATTATTACCTTTAACAATTATAAATCCTATAAAAAATCTCACAACGTTATAAGATATATATACTAGAATATATTGAATTCTAATTATAACTAAATTTAAATTCTTAAATAAAAATAAAATCACATCAAAATATACACTGTTCATCATGATTTCATCAAGAATAATTAATCGATCACAAAATTAAAAAAAATCCAATGTCCATCGTTCGATTACACTTTGTTAATTAATTAATCCTAATTACAATTCAAATCTATTAATAATTAAACAATTCTAATTGCAATTTACAATTAAATTTCCGATAAAAAAGCTTGAAACAAATTTAAATCAGCAATTAAAATACAAAATCAAAATACATGGAGTCGTGAATACTTACCAGTTAATCGTTGCGCACTTTCTTTTCCGCGAAAAAAACCCAATTGTCAATCCTATCAAGTAATTGAAATACAAAATCATTAATATAAAATCGTGATGGACACATTAATGAAAATAAGAAAAACTATGAGAACGAAAGGAAAAAACGTTAGTAAAAACTGCGATAGACGCAAGTTTCAATATTATTTTTCTTATTATTGATCATTTCATAAAAGGAAACATAAAATAATAATAATAATAACAAAATTTTCCTTATTGGGTAAAATAAGAGCAATGTTTTTCTGACTATTCAAAAATATGATGGCTATCCATAAATATAAAACTGTATAAATGTTTTGAAGTGAATAAGAAATATTATTTATTCGATAATATTGTGATATTATTGCAAATTTACTTAATATTGCTAATTTAGAAAATAGTGAGTGCACTAAAAAGATACGTTAAGTAGATATAATTGGAAAAACTTTAATACAATAGTTAAGAATCTTATATATTATGATTTTCATGGCTTGAGATTGCCATGAAAAGTAAAGGAATTTTGGATATTTTTAGACGTTGAATTATATCATATCCAAAATAAATTTTATTTATTTATGGGTTTAGTTATTGGTGTCACTATTATAAAAGCATTCGATCAAAATGCTTAATCCAGTTTTTTCCTTCGCTTCTCTTTTTTAATTATTTTTTCTTTTTGATCTATGTTTTGTTGTCTGATTTGCATCTATTTTGTTTTGCAGAAATCCTTTGACAATGCAAATGTTATTTTAATAGCATACATAATGATGTTTGCATGGGAAAATTGGTATAATCTCTTTGTCTCTATTAAATTTTGGTGTATTCATCGAAAAATTGGTATAATCTCTTTGTCTTTTTTAATTCTTGGTGTATATATATGTATTGCAGGAACCAAATCTATCTATTAGTCAAAATAAACAACCCCAAAAGGACCCAGAAAAACGACATGCGATGAGAGAGAGCCACCACCAAATGTTCTTTCTTCTTATCCTTCTTATTTTTGGCATTTTGATGTGGAGCCATCACATGGGTGATTCTCAAGACCATATTTTGATGTGTTTTTAACCGATCAATAGGATTGTTTGATGGTTAGTGGCTTGCAGATATAGTTTCATGTATTGTGCTAATATGAACATAAATTATTTTTTAAACAAACATATTGCAATTAATAAATTTGGATATCCAAAAATCTAATATAATTTTCCATAAATAAAAATAAAATAAAATTGAAAAATTTCTATTAGTAAAAGATGCTCAATACTTTTTAGCCAAATATATAAACATGCTCAATATTTTTTAGACAAATATGTAGCAACGAGTAAATTTGGGAATCCAAAATCTGATATCGGCGGATATTGTTTTCTTATACAATATTTCTTATGGAATTTCTAGAGTAACGATGTAAATTTTTCTCATGGAATTTCTTGGTCTGGCGAATCTCTATATAAAATGCTTGAAAAGAAGCAAAATCGTGGTATATGTTCTTCATTATTGATTTTGTTCTAATGATTTTTGGGTTGGTTTTATTTTGCATTAACAATCTTTGATTTTTGCTATTGGTAAACTCAAACCCTTTTCTTTTTGGCTTTTTATTTATTTGACTACAAGCCCTAACTCTTTTGTTTTATTGTTTTATTTTGCAGGTACGCTTTTTCTTTGCACTTGATGAACAACAAAATTCTACCGGTGAACCCTAATTCTTTTGGTTTACTTATCTAATTGTTTTTCTTATTTATTTTTTCGCAAGAATTTTTATTGTTATAAGGGTTTCTTGACGTACAACTTAAGTTCTAATGCTAGCTGAAAAATCATGGGAAAATCTCACGGTAAAGAATTATACTTTTGTTGTCACTAATATCCATTATTTAAAAATTATATCCATTCCCTTTTGTTACTATGATATTCAAGACAGTTACTGCAACTTCTAAAATTTTCATTCTTATGGAGATACTCAATCCAATGATTGTAGAAAAACCTCACACAGTTGTTGTCAATACAAACTTTCATTCTAATATTTTCATTCTTTGTTAATATTTCTATTCTTACTTGGTTGTTTATGTTCTTGAATCTTTTTGGTGGTTGCTGTCAAAGGATATTTAAACTACAATGGCTTATATGGTTACATGGTGAAGATTTATGATGGATATATTTAGCGGATGATCGATTACAGTGTATTAACCATTTGATATCAATTTCCTCCCGTTTACTTGACACCATAAATTAATTGATCAAAAAAAAAAATGCATTAGTGCCATTGTCCTTGCTTAAAGATGGAGTGCCAACCATGCTACTTCCTCTTTTTTTTGAAGCATCGTGCTACTTCCGATTTTTTCTTCTTTGTTTTGATTGGGGAAATTACAAGTACTCTCACAATTTATGTGCGTAGCCAAAATATGTGAGACAAAATATAAAGAATTGGAAAAAGGATAAGTACAGTTAAGTTTTAATCGGACAAGATTGTAGTCAATCACCATCTAGCATCATTGATGCATGTAAGACTGGGGAGACAATACATGTCATCATATTCAAGTCAAAGTTGATTAGGAAACCATATTTAACTCATCGTAACATGCATATGCACCATTGCAAGCACAAAATTCTACATACGCCATTGTTATTAATTAAATTTCTTCGCATAACTTTTACATGTATTTAATGTTTTAAACAAAAACATCCAATAACAGCCCTGCCGTATGAGCTTACATCCTTGTCGTATGAGCTTACAAATGAGAATGCCAGGAATGAAACCTATGTACGTACCAAATTGTTTTCTCTATCGATCTCAGATTGGTTACTAACTAATAATTATGTCTTGATTTGTTTACAAGGGTGCATCCCTTTTATCATTTTCTGTTTCTAGCGTACGAAACTCAAGCTCTTCTTTATCTCTGTTATATTTGTTCCATCCAAGATCTTCACAACTACAGTAAAAACTCCATATATTAATAGACTTGGGACTTCATGAAATTATTAATTATATGGAGTTTATTAATATAGGGAGGTATACCCAAAAAAAGTTGCTCGACAAGAAGTTTTAAACATGTTTGACAATTTAGCTTCAACAAGAAGGTGCACATAGTAACGATGTCTTAAGCATATGTAAATCAAAAGATGCAATAACTATATAAAAAATTACATCATTTTCTCAAAAAACTATAGATACATATTATTCTTTATCTTAAATTTAGGTGTAACAAGATCTATAATATTCAAATTATATGGAGGTAAATTCCTTATGGTAGAACTAAAAATATCTGTAAATATTAAAATGTGGAGTTTATCACTATCTATAACTGGCCCAATTTGGGGCCATGATTTTTTATTAATATATAGAGTTTATTAATATATGGAGTTTTTACTATATATGAAAAAAAAATCAAGCCCTTCTTTGGTTTCCATGGGCGAATATACTTTCAAATGAATTATTCTTGAGGCATGTGGTTAGTAGAGGTTGATTCAAAAATAACCACAACTCTTAAAGAGGACAAAAGCTTCAATCCAGCGTCCTATAAATACGGAGCATGCCCTATATGTTTGTTCCTTAGTGGTGTTAAATGATTAGTAAAAGGTTATTTGAGGCTTTAATAGACAATGACTAAGAGGTCCAGAGGAGTCACTGACATTCACTTCGTTAAACCAACAAGTACTAAAGATTATACGTGCAAAACATATCGAAGACAATGCTCTCCGAATCTCTTACTCTACCTACAAGATCCATCAATATATGGAGGTCTTAATTATAACCATGAACTAAAACTACTGTTTAAATTTCAAAGGTTAACTCTTTATAAGTGTAACTCTTCTCTTTGGATCAGTATGAAATGCGAGAGTAATAGATCTTAGGGTTAATCATCCAAGTATAAAAGGGATTAGACGAATAATTAACACACAATTAGGCAATCATATGATAAGTTGCAGATAAAGGGTCATATGTACCATCTCCCTTAGGGAGGAAAAACCAGCTAAATATGTACAGAAACATCACCAATATTTCCATTATGATTAGGTCAAGAAAAATAATTTTATATAGCATTTTTATGAAATATCAAATTTGTATTTTTACCGTTTTATTAATATCTTGTGTTATAAAAATAATAATAATTCAAAAGGACGTGTTAAGTTGGAATTCATCTTTTTGATAAAATAATATGGCTCAAACAGGGAATAAAAGGAATAAACAATAAAAAAATAGTGATTTAAAGCTGTATTTTTACATAATTTAAGGATACGGCCAAAATGGATTAAGTTTATGCACAAACATTCTTATTTTGTTTGAAACTGGTTATAAATTTGTTATAATGTGTTTCTTTGGTTATAAAAAAAATATAACGAGCTCAAACCGGATTAAATCTCTACAGATAAGAAAAAAACTCATCATTTTCTAATTTAGGGTTTTATTTTTCTTTCTTAAAATTAGAGTGTAGTGCCATTAGTGATGATCCAAGACAATATCTGATTTTGACTCCGACCTCTGGTGGTCCAATTTGAAAGTACACATACATAATTTTTACTTATTTTAACTCATAATCGTACTGAGCTTTACATACACTGATTTTATAACAATTCAGTTCACACGGGAATTCACATATTTAAGATACATGATATTATATTACGGAAATTCACGGATTTAAATACGCTCGATATATATATGGAATGCACATACACACAGGGTGTGCATGCGCTTATATGAAAAGTCCATTATAGGTATTCTGGTTTTGATTTTCAATGGAAAAATAGAAGCATGTTCCAGGAAATCTAGGATTGCATTTCACCAAGCAAATACTATGCTCATAATTTTCTTATAATTATCTCTATATTTTGTTCCTACTTTGTATTTGGTTTTATTTTCTCTTTTGTTATTTGAATGTAATTTATTCTATGTTTGATGATTTGCATATAAAAATACTTTTTTCATTGAAGCATCTAAAATTGATTTTAAGCATATTTATAGAAAAAGAAAAACAAAAGAAGCTCACTAAACCTGCATAACACAATCACTTTTTCTGATGGCCGAATTATCTTAGTAAAATATCAACGTTATCGAGACGGAGAAATTCGAAAAAAATCAATCGTCTGAAAGAGTTTTGAATGTTTCGTGATCTCGGAGAAACTTCTACCCATAAAGTAAAGGCATATAATGATTGCATGGACCAAAACAGACAAGAATATATTAAAAACAAAAGGATTAGCTCCAAAAATATTAAAAAATATATCAAAATTTGGAGAAGAAAATAACAAAATTTATGAAATCGGAATAAATATTTTTTCATGTGATAATGTTGTACTGCAAGCCGTTGATTTTTTTTCAAATTAGTTAATTTGTATTTGATTTAATTAGTTTATTAAAAAATTTATTAGCTTTTGAAATTATAAGCTTATCAAAATTTGTATTGTTTTTTATTAGTATCGTTTATTTTTTAAAAATATTATTTTTAAATGTGGATCCATTATATGATGCGAGAAACAGGCCCATGCATAGTAATCTTTACAATTTTTTTGGAGGTGATACTGGTATGGATGACTGTTTGAGCCAGAACAATGCTTTGAAGTGGCTGATGATGGATACATTTTTTTTGTATTTGCATGATTTGTTGCATCTCTTTGTTGTACAGGTGGTTACATTAATTTTTTTTTTTCTTTTTGACATAACTGTATCCCCAATTCTCGATGGATTTCAATCTTCACGATTTTATGTTATCTTTATAATTTATGTTTTTATAACGTTTTGTTTTGTTTTTTTAGCACAAGGAAGGAGTTGAGGGATAATGTTGATGGTGATTTTTTTCCCTAAAGCAATGTTAATGATGATGGTCAGGTCGATAGCTTAGTTAGTGTTGTAAAATTATACAACCATGAAAACTGTAGAAAGTTTGGAATAACATGGTACATGAAGTTTGATGAATAACTAAATCCCTATTATCGCTGGTTAATCACACTAATGGGATTTATTGATTATTGTTTTAGGAATCATTGAACCATATCTAGGAGCACTTTGTTTGCTAACAGAGACAACTAAGATGTCATGTTTCATTTAACGTTGACATGACATTATTACTTAATGATCTTTGCTGATTAGGACATGTTTGATAATATTGTTCGAATTTGAGAAGAAGTCAATAAGAAATTTACCTATCTTTAAATCTAGAGCTACCAGTTTGCATTTTTTGTACAAAAGAAAAGTTTAGTGAGTGTTCTAAGATTATCAGTAAAACGTATGAAGCTTTTTTTTATATATTTTAAACAACCAATTTATTTTTATTTAAGTAGTCAAATGGTTCTATAAGGCTTTTTCTAATCATTATATTTTATCCACATTGTGTATTCTCAACTATTCACTGTCCATCAGGTAATTATCCAAAATTGTTTTGGGAAACACCGCTGCAGTATTAAGAGACTTAGAGGATGAATATCCAAAGGTTTTTAAGATTAGTTTAATTGGTAAATGTCCGTGCTTTTGTTATTGAAAGGATATATGGAAATTGACAACTTAGAACTTTGCGTTCTCCACATCCAGTTGAAAGTACCGGTTTTACTATATACTCTTGCAAGATGGGGATGTTCTGGATTCAAATATACTATACAAGATACATAATTAGCTAAGAACCAGAGTCACCAGATCTTAGAGATTTATTAGGTGGTTGATCAACTGGGAAAGGTTCAAAGTTAAGAACCAGCAGACCTTACTGGAATTTGTCGCCTATTTGATGATTTGCATGTAAAAAAAAAAGATTAATTTGGCGAGAAGAAAATTAAGAAGAAGACCATTAAGCCAAAAACTTCCATGTACATCACAATTATCATAAAATACCAACATAACCACATGACATAACTAGGATGGAGGAATTTATAATATATAAAGTTTTTAAAAGAACACTTTTTGAAACTATAATGTATGACGATCTCGGTGACACTTGTATTAATGAGATAATGATTGGGTGGACCAAAAGAGGCATGAATATGTGAAATCCAAAGCAAAAGTAAAAGCATTAGTTCCAGAAATCAAAGAAAATATTAAAAGCCCATGATTTTCATTTTTATTTTGATTGGATTTTTATATTACTACGAATTCAATTAGTTTTTAGAGTTAGGATTGCATTTTTATTAGTGTTTTAATATTTTTTGGTTTTAATGAAAATCATTTTAAAATGTGCATCAACAAGAAATAGACTCGTGCATCGTAAGGGTGTTAAACTAGTTTTAATAAATATGAACATAAAAGACTAGTAAATTAAGAAGAACGTGTAATTGGGGGATAAAAAAACTAATTAGGGGATATAAGAAAACCACAAAAATAAGATTTAAATAGTAAATTGGAGGTACCCATATCCATGTGTTTTTGGTAATTCCTAATCTACACCAAATCATGTTTAGTGATTAATTATGATTAGTTAAGTTAATATATTAATGTGATAATAATTAGTATAATTCATTTGGGTGAAATTAGATGGAAAAGTTTTGAGGTAAAAGAATTTGGTTGAGATGAGTTTCCACAGTGAACAAAGATATCTCTAGTCTCCATGTCATCAAAGAACAAATGTTTTAGTTTGAATCTTCAGCTGATGATGATTTGCGTTCTCGCCATGGTTATACCTGAAACAACACCGCGCCGGCATGGTCTTCATAGTTCTTCCCATGCCGGCAATACCCATCCGGCATGGTCTTCATAGTTCTCTCCATGCCGGCACACATATCCCCAAATGTTAATCATAGTCGGCATGCATTGATTTTAATTTGTCGAGCACCAGCATACCGGCGTTATAATAAGTGTCTGAGTATGCCGACACTGATAATGTTCAAACGAAAGTGGTTGGATATATAATTCTTTGAAGAAATTAGGAGGAACTATAAATATTGTTCGAACGAAACAGTAGTTGACCCTTGCCACAAAACACTATAATATAATAATTGGCTTGACAAAAAGATAAGTTGGTCACCTCTAGCATTCTTCAATCTGTTTAATTCAAGATTCAATTCTATGACAGTATACGTATACCTTGAGAATATAGCATGTCAATATTCATTAGTAAAAGATTAATCCATTTATCAAATGGTCACTGCTCATATATAAGCAAGGTGCCCACGACTAAAAACAGACAAGAACGAAATACAATTACATCAATAACGCTATTCCTAGCAAAACAAAAGACTATTCTTGGTAAATCATCGATATCTTCTCCTCCTTCCACCATATCTTTCTTCTTGTTTTTTGTAACTATGGAAATGAAAGTAATTGAGACAAGTATTTGCAGAGATAGAGTCTGACAAAGAACTGAGAAAGAAGGCTCTGTTGTGCTTTGGACTTTGTCCTGAGTTGAAATGCAGTATAACGTTTTTGTATGACGCGCGACATGTAGTTTTTGACAGCTGGGTAGTCAATGTCAGTCAGAAAGTCTACTTTTCGACCTTTTAGACGTACAATGTATAGTTCTACACATGTTCATGTGGTAGTTGATGTCCTTGAGAATGTGATTGGTGCTCGTTTTGTTTGTACGATGATAATTTTGTTGTACGATTTAGATGTTGACTAAATCTTAGATATAAGTCGGCATTAAATAAGAAAACACGAGTATCCGGCAACACTTCCGGAATGTGTGTTGTTTTTTTAGTCTATGCCGGTAATTTTTGTTATTGAATTCTTTTTTCCTGGCTAGATTTTTGTTACTCCCGGCATTGTTTTTTTTTTTTCAAATCAATGCCGGCTTCACCATTCTCAAGCAGTGCAGTGTAAAAATTCAAAATTTTAATAGGACGTTCTATATTTGTTCCGGACAAAAGAAAAGTGAACAAAGTAACAAACCAAAGTCCTGGGTTCAGTCACACACATTAAGAGATCAACCGAGGTGTCCACTCCACTGCATGAGATACCAACAATTGTATCATACCAGATGAGTGCTATATTTTTAGTCAATTATTTCTAGTGTCTAGGACATACAGAGCACTGATTTACTGCCTTGATGCGAAGCTTTTCGTAGTACTGTCTCCCACTTCTCTCGCAACTTCTTATAAGTTATAACTGAAAATACACCCTGAAGATCCCATATTCGGGAGTTCTGGTAGCATGTGCATCACCAAATGTTGCACTATGCCAAGCCCATCACCGGATCTACCTCCAGATTGTTAGAAAAAACGCTTTAAAAATACCAATTTTTTCGATGGACTATATTTTGATCCCTAAACCTATTGCCCATTAATTGTTTTTTCATTTGAATAGATAAAACAATAGTCCTACATTGACTAAAATCTAAAGAGTTTTAGACTTAAATACCATAGAATTGGTTATAAGGGCATGGCCCTTGGGTCATTAGACTTTTGTGCTTGGAGGGAAGGCCTAGACTAGGGCAAGGTTGCCTTTCCCGTACGCGCGGTGCTTCGCACAGAAGCATGCACGCCGCCGTCCGGGCGGTCGGGCTCGGGTTCGGGTGTGGGTGTGGGTGTGGGTTCATTAGATCCTATCTTTTTGCTGAAATTTTTGGTACGTGTTTTCCACACAAGTAGAAGAATCTTTTCTTTGTCTGTACGTGTTTTGTCCTGACTTCTTTGTCTGAACGTGCTTGTCTTGGCTTCTTTGTCTGAACGTGCTTGTCTTGGCTTCTCTGTCTGTACGTGTTTTGTCCGGGATCCCTTGTCTGTACGTATTTGGCTTGGCAGCAACACATTGCTCCATGCCTGACAAAACAACTTTTCTTGCACTATCTTTAACTCAACATTACCAGTATTTCTGTCATAAGCATGGGTTTTCTTTCTTGTTTGTAACTACACAAACACTATATAAGAGAGTAGTTGTAAGCTCAGAAAACACACACCACAGAGAAACATCTCTTCTACTCTCCCTCTGTTTTTCTGTAAACATCTCTTCTACTGTTTTAAGTTCTGCCAAGCTCTAAGGGTACCCTCATTGTATGCTACATTGAGGGGTACTAACTGTAGTTGTATCCTGGAGGTGACTCGCCAACTGCTGTAGCATCTCAGAGGAGTGGCAGGCGATATTGCCTTTAGGACAGCGTATCGTATACGTGCCTCTATATTTTCTGTGCATCTCCAGCAACATCGGTTTCAGCTAAGTATCTTCTTCTCAGTTACATTATTAGTAATTTACCCAACAATCTAAAGGCAATATCCTCTTTACTATATTTTGTAACAACATGGGAAAGAGTACTGTAGACAAACCCCCAAAGTTTAGTGGCAAAGACTTTAAACGATGGCAGTCCAAAATGTTATTCTTCTTAAAAGACCAAAGGCTAGATGAAGTTGCCTTAGAAAGACCCTCAAGAAGACTTCATGACCATGGCTATGAAGATAGACTGGATAGGTGGACTAGTAAGAATTACATGTGCAAAAACCACATTCTTAACTGTCTGGATGACTCCTTGTACGACTTTTATAATGCAAAAAATAATTTTACTGCTTTTGATTTATGGGAAGCCCTAGAAGAAAAATATCTTGCAGAGGCTGCTGGAAGCAAGAAGTTCTTGGTAGCTAGGTTCCTGGAATATAAGATGACTGATGAAAAGCCTGTTGTAGAACAATTCGTCGAACTCCAGCTACTCATCAACGAAATTATTGCTGAAGGAATGCATATTGATGAATCTCTACAAGTATCTGCAGTAATTGAAAAGCTACCACCCTCATGGAACGAGTACAAGAGGAGGCTGCGACACAAGAATCGCGAAATCACCATGGTAGAGCTGGGGAAAAAGATCCAGGTGGAGGAACTTCTGTGCTGCAAGGACAAAAGCCTGATGCTGAGCAAAGACATGTCCAACAAAGCTCATGTCCTGGACGATAATGCTGCGTCAAAGAAAAGGCAAGGAGAATCCAGCAAAAATGGTAAACGTAACAAACAACGTAACTCCAAAGGTAACCATCTTAAGCCAAAGGGTGATGTCTCCAAAAACACCATCAAAGGAGACTGCTATAACTGTGGGAAAACTGGTCATATGGCCAAGACTGTAGGGCACCTAAAAAGACCAAAAATGATCCTAAACAGAAAAATAAGGCAAACGTAGTAGATGATTCTGGATATTTTACTGGCATGGTGTCTGAAGTCAACCTTGTCTCTAATGTGACCAATGTGAGAGACTGGTGGCTTGATTCTGGAGCCACTAGGCATGTCTGTAAGTTCAGAAATGCTTTCTCCTCCTATAACAAAGTAGGAGACGATGAGAAATTGTTTATGGGAAACTCTTCTACCTCTAAAGTGGTAGGAAAAGGCAAGGTTGAATTGAAGCTCACTTCAGGAAAAACTCTCGCATTGAATGACGTGTATCACGTCCCGGACATATGCAAGAATCTTATCTCAGAAACCATCTTACTTGGAAAGGTTTTAAATTTGTAGCTGAGTCTAACAAAGTTGTAATCTCTAAAGGTGGTGACTTCGTAGGAAAAGGATATGTCACTGATAACATGATTAAGCTTAGTGTACTTTCTTTGAACTTGAATGATAATGCATCTTCTTCTGCTTATGTTTGTGACTCCTCACATGTTTGGCATGATAGACTAGGACATGTTAATTTCAAATCATTGAAAGACTTGCTAAATTAGGCTGCATTCCTAAAATAAACTTTGAAGAGGTCATAAATGTGAAATTTGTGTTGAATCTAAATATGCTAGAAAACCCTTAACAAAAGGTTGAACGTAGTACAACTCCCCTAGAACTAATCCACTCGATTTGGGAGATTTGAAATCAACACCAACTAGAGGAGGTAAAAAATGGTACATCACTTTTATAGATGATCACTCAAGATACTGTCAGGTTTATCTTCTTAGAAGTAAAGATGAAGCCTTAGACGCTTTCAAATTATATAAACTTGAAGTAGAAAACCAAAGAGGTGTTACTATTAAAACTCTTAGGTCGGACCGAGGCGGTGAGTATGTGATACCTATAGGAGAATTCTGCAAACTTAATGGCATCATTCATGAAACTACTGCACCTTCTTCACCTGAGTCGAATGGAGTAGCTGAAAGGAAAAACCGAACACTCATAGATATGGTGAACGCTATGTTAGCTAGTTCAGGGCTACCTTCGAACCTGTGGGGGGAAGCAATTCTCTCTGCTTGCTATATCTTGAACCGAGTTCCATTTAAGAAATCCGACAAAACTCCATATGAGTTATGGAAAGGAAGACAACCGTCCTATGCATACTTTAAAGTGTGGGGGTGTTTGGCCAAGGTGGCCACTCCTCGTTCCAAGAAAACCAAAATAGGACCTAAAACTGTAGATTGTGTTTTCCTAGGATATCCTGAGCACACTAGTGCTTATAGGTTCATGGTAATTGGTGAGAACACCATAATGGAAATCCAGAGATGCAGTGTTTTTCGACACATTTTCCCTTTAGGGTCGGGACCTCATAAAAGGGTCCGCGATGATCTCTCAGATGTTCCTTCGACTAGTCAACCCCCGTCTCTAGATGCTGAAACCGAACCTAGAAGAAGTAAGAGGGTCAGAACCGAGAAAGGTTTCGGTCCAGATTTTGTGACTCTTACGGTAGAGTCTGAACCCCAAACCTATAAGGAAGCTATGACTTCTCCGGAAGCTCCCTTCTGGGAAGAAGCTTCAAATAATGAGTGGGATTCCATTCAACAAAATGAAACTTGGGAGCTTGTAGACTTACCTCCTGGTAGTAAAACCATAGGTTGCAAGTGGGTCTTCAAAAGGAAACTTAGAACAGATGGAACTATAGAAAAACACAAAGCTAGGTTGGTAGCTAAGGGGTACAGACAACAGGAAGGATTAGATTTCTTTGATACCTATTCACCGGTCACTAGAATCACTTCTATCCGGATGCGATTGCTATTGCTTCTATTTATGATTTGCATATACATCAGATGGATGTTAAAACTGCTTTTTTATATGGTGAATTGAATGAAGAAATTTATATGGACCAACCTGAAGGTTTTGTTGTGAAAGGTTTTGAAGATAAAGTATGCAAACTGAAAAAATCTTTGTATGGTTTAAAACAAGCACCTAAACAGTGGCATGAAAAATTTAATCATGTAATGATATCTAATGGCTTCAAGGTTAATGAATCTGATAAATGTGTTTACATTAAATCTGTGGATGATTCTCATGTTATTGTGTGCCTATATGTTGATGATATGCTCATATTAGGTAGTAACCTTGATAGTATTAATACCACTAAAAGCATGCTTAACGAAAACTTTGACATGAAAGACTTAGGCCCTGCTGATGTAATCTTAGGGATGAAAATCAGAAAGATGTCTGATGGATATAGTCTTAGTCAATCTCATTATGTTGAAACTGTGCTTAAGAGATTTAATCATGAAAATGCTAAACCTGCAACTACTCCTTATGATCCCAATTGCAAATTGAAAAAGAACAAGGGTGAGGGTATTTATCAACTTGAGTATTCTCGTGTTATTGGCAGTCTTATGTATTTAATGAACTGTACAAGACCTGATATTGCCTATACTGTGAGTAGATTAAGCAGGTACACTTGCAACCCTGGGCAGGATCACTGGAATGCTCTCTACAGAGTTCTACGGTACCTGAGAGGAACTTCAAACTATTGCTTAAGTTTTGGGAAGTATCCTGCTGTGCTAGAAGGGTATTGTGATGCTAACTGGATATCAGACTCAGATGAGTGCAAATCCACTAGTGGGTACATCTTCACACTTGGTGGTGCGTCTGTGTCATGGAAGTCTACCAAACAGACATGTATAGCCCGATCCACCATGGAGTCTGAGTTTATAGCCTTGGAGAAAGCTGGAGAGGAAGCTGAATGGATACGAGGTTTCCTGGGTGGAATTCCACTCTGGCCCAAGCCTGTGTCTTCGATCGCAATCCACTGTGACAGTCAAGCTGCTATTGGATGCGCAAAAATAGTGTATACAACGGAAAGTCTATACATCTTCAAGAAGACACAAGACAGTGAAACAACTACTCTCTACTGGCATCATCTCTATAGACTTTGTAAGGTCTAAAGAGAATATTGCAGATCCTTTGACGAAAGGGTTATCTAGAGAGGTAGTTAGATCCACATCGAAGGGGATGGGACTCAAGCTCATAGAATAAATCGCCATGAAGGACACTCAACCTTGTGAATGGAGCTCCAAGATCAAGGTTCAATGAGATAACTAATTTTTGGTGATGTCGAGAGAGAGCACTATCTTTGTCCCTCCCTATGGTGTAACCGTATGATAGTGCTGCCTGCATGTTTTAGGATGATCTGTCAAGATCTTAATGAGTTCCATGGATTTGCTTAAAGCGTAGTGTGGCAGGACACTCTTAATGGACTCACCTATGTGGATGTTGGAAGTGGGGCCGCTTCGTATGAGAATTTGAGCTTTTTCTCTAGAGACATTCATTAAGTCCGGGATTTAGCCCACGGCCAAAACGGGCACAACGGCAAGAGCTTGGCAGCTTTCTTTGAGACATCAAAGCGTGGTTGTTATTTCTGAATTGCACTCACTGTTGACGGTTCAAGACATTGTGTTCACCGTAACAACAAGCAGTTCCGGTAACCTCTCACTAAGTTAAGGTTCAATCTCTGGGACACCTTAGCCTAATATTGATGTATTATGTTTTCTCGTATTTCGTCGATATGTTTTATCATTCATGTGGGGGATTGTTAGAAAAAACGCTTTAAAAATACCAATTTTTTCCATGGACTATGTTTTGATCCCTAGACCTATTGCCCATTAATTGTTTTTTCATTTGAATAGATAAAACAATAGTCCCACATTGACTAAAATCTAAAGAGTTTTAGACTTAAATACCATAGAATTGGCTATAAGGGCATGGCCCTTGGGTCATTAGACTTTTGTGCTTGGAGGGAAGGCCTAGACTAGGGCAAGGTTGCCTTTCCCGTACGCGCGGTGCTTTGCACAGAAGCACGCATGCCGCCGCCATGTTGCTGAAATTTTTGGTACGTGTTTTCCACACAAGTAGAAGAATCTTTTCTTTGTCTGTACGTGTTTTGTCCTGACTTCTTTGTCTGAACGTGCTTGTCTTGGCTTCTTTGTCTGAACGTGCTTGTCTTGGCTTCTCTGTCTGTACGTGTTTTGTCCTGGATCCCTTGTCCGTACGTATTTGGCTTGGCAGCAACACACTGCTCCATGCTTGACAAAACAACTTTTCTTGCACTATCTTTAACCCAACATTACCAGTATTTCTGTCATAAGCATGGGTTTTCTTTCTTGTTTGTAACTATACAAACACTATATAAGAGAGTAGTTGTAAGCTCAGAAAACACACACCACAGAGAAACATCTCTTCTACTCTCCCTCTGTTTTTCTGTAAACATCTCTTCTACTGTTTTAAGTTCTGCCAAGCTCTAAGGGTATCCTCATTGTATGCTACATTGAGGGGTACTAACTGTAGTTGTATCCTGGAGATGACTCGCCAACTGCTGTAGCATCTCAGAGGAGTGGCAGGCGATATTGCCTTTAGGACAGCGTATCGTATACGTGCCTCTACATTTTCTGTGCATCTCCAGCAACATCGGTTTCAGCTAAGTATCTTCTTCTCAGTTACATTATTAGTAATTTACCCAACACAGATATCTTGCCACCACCAACTGCGGCTTGAAGTGTTGCACCATTCTGGCTTGAACCATCTTTCAGCTACTTACTTACCCGACAACGTTTATTTTCCTGAGAAAAAAGCCGGCACCAATGTTACTCCTAGACTCCCTGAATAAGAGTTTTCTTCATTATCCTTTTGTTACATCATGTACCTGTGCTAATAACACAACAATTCTCTCAAGGACCATTGTTTCTTGATTGCAAAGTAAGCTCCTCCATATTAAAGCGTTCAGCTTGTAGTTGCCATAGAAATTTCCATAGGAAAGAGATTGAAGGTGAAGCTACTTCCTGCGATTTCTATCAGCCTTCATATCTCAACAGCAAAATGGGAAGGTTATCACAAAGTTTTTGAGAATTTCAGCAAAATGGACGCTACGTCGTACTTTGGCCACCTTAAACTCTTGTACAACTGTTAAGGGGGATAATGGTTAGGTGGACACGACTGTAGAACGGAATTCACTAACTAATACATAATACCGACATTGTTAAAATATAGCCAGCAGAGTACCCAAAATTCTCCATATATC
This sequence comes from Papaver somniferum, assembly GCF_003573695.1. Classification (NCBI taxonomy): domain Eukaryota; kingdom Viridiplantae; phylum Streptophyta; class Magnoliopsida; order Ranunculales; family Papaveraceae; genus Papaver; species Papaver somniferum. The sequence continues at coordinate 161,911,871 of NC_039362.1, read as the reverse complement.
AAACTAACTGAAACCGGCGTTGAATAAAAATATACGAGAATGCCGACATCAGTTCCGGCATTGAGATTTCAAATTAAACAGTGTCGACTATTATGAGATTCGATCCAGGAAGTTTTGTTTTGAAATTGACTTACAGCTAGCATTGATATGAAAATGCAAAACAGTACCGAAATGGACTGCCGGCATGGCATTCATATAAAATCCAATGCCGGTCCTTATTTCCGGCAGGGTCTTCAACATAAGCTCAATGCCGGCAACAGTTTCAGATAGAGTTCTGATTCTAAGCTTAACCGGCTTCTTTAAAACAAGTACTTGTTCCGCTTTTGGTTTAGATTTGCGTGGAGGCTTCTTTTTAGAATCGATCAATCGACGTACAAAATTTCGAAGAAAAAAAATCCGGTGTCTAAAAGTTTCCGGTGGTGATTAAGAATCGCCGGTAGAAAGAAGAAAGGGGATACAGTTTTGAATTTTTTGTTTTTAAGACTTAAATCTATTTTAGGTTAACGGGTATTGTAGTCATTTTAGTAGGTTTTCAATTAATATAGAGAATATTTTAGTACTTTCCCAACCAAAAAACACCCCTTAGCAGATGTCATTGGATGGGTATAGTAATTCATATCTCCAATTAATTCTTTTATTCCCAATTACGCGTTCATTAAGAAATGTGATATTTGTAATTAAATAAATATAATATTATTCATATTAATATAATATTAAAATATTAATAAAAAAATGTTAATATATGATAACATTAATGTAATTTGCCCGTTCTAGGGATTGCATGCAACAGCTTGGTTACAACTCCTCTTACTTCTTGTATGCACCTTGCATCTTTATGTGCCAAAAAGTTTTAGAGATGCCCGTTCTGGCAATAGAAAGAAACTCCAAATTTTGGCAATTAATGAGGCATTAACAAGGTGGAAAGAACCCAATGGATACTTTATCATGACTCAAGAATTGCTTGGGCTCTCTCAACCAGTTCCCAGGAAAGAGCATTCTAACATGAAGAAGCAGGATTCTACTTTGCTGGCGTGCAGGAAAAAGTTGAGTTACGGCCATTACTCTGTTGCTATCTGTATTCTCTCCTCTAACGGTGTTGCACCCTCAATTCCAGACACTTTGCACGAGCTTAGCAAAAACACCCACCTGTCCCACCACCTTACATTTCTGCTGAAGAAATCTCCGCTCATGCGCTGGCAATTGATACTAAAGCTGTTTCACTCCATTGATCAAACCTGGTGGTGGTTTAAGGCCCATTGCAGTTGACACCATTTGGAGAAGATTGTGTGCTAAATTAGCTGCAACATCTGCCTGCAAAGATTTAACCACATATTTAGTCACATACCGGTTTGATGTAGGCATACCTTGTGGTGGTGAAGGGATTTTGTACTCAACAAACAGGTTATTGGACATGAAGGGTAGTGACAACACTAAGACCATGTTGTTGATTGATTTTTCTAATGCTTTCAATTTGGTGGATAAATCAACCATGATTAGCGAAGTCAAAAAACATTGCCCGAGCATCTCCAGGTAGGTAGAGTTTTGTTACTCAACCCAAGCCAGATTATATTACACTGACTCAGTGCTCTCATCTTCTCAAGGTGTTCAACAGGGTGACCCACTTGGTCCCCTATTATTTGCATTAGCTTTACATCCTTTGGCTGAAAAAATTGCTTCTCATTGCACCATTGATTTTCATGCATGGTATTTAGATGATGGTACTCTTGCAGGTGACACATTGGAAGTGTCTAAAGCTTTGAGAATAATACAAGAGGAAAGTCCATGTAGAGGCTTATATCTTAATGTCTTGAAAACAGAGATCTTTTGGCCATCATTTGACTCCAGGAGAGATGAGGCAGGTATTTTTCCAGCAGATATTGGTAAACCAGCAGGTGGAGTGAAACTTCTCGGAGGGCCTGTCAGTCTAGATATGCAATATTACAGTGATTTAGTCATGAACAGGGTTGATAAAACTATACAGCTAATGCAGAAAGTTCGGAAACTCCAAGACCCACATATTGAGCTTCTTCTCTTGCGTAACTGCACCGGTGTTTCCAGACTTTACTTTGCACTCCGTATTACTAGTCCTATGGCTTTACAAGCAACTACCTCAGTTTTTGATAGCAATCTTATGCAGTACTTGAGGCAGTTAACTGTGGGTGATTGGGTAGGCTTTGGTTTGGCTCAACAACATATTTCCACTTTGCCAATTAAAGATGGAGGTTTAGGTGTTCATACTATGCATACACTGGTAAGTATTGTTACTTAGCCTCTCAAACTCAGACTCATTATTTGCAAAACACTATCCTGCGGTTACCAGCAGATACAGATCATGGCCATAGGTTTCAGCATGCTCTGCAGTCGTTCACTCATGCTTGTGGATTATCTCTTACCAACTTCAACATCAATGATGCTGCCCCCAAGTACATGCAGTCCATGGCAGTTGTATATTTTGGTATTGTCAAGGAACGAATTCCTACCTGCTACAACTTAACTGAGCGAGATGCCATTCTATGGAAGTGCAATCGAGTTGAACATGCGATGGACTTTCTCAAAGCCATCCCAATTAGTGGACTTAATCAGACAGTTTGGCCAAGACAGTTCGGTTATGTGCTCATGTATCGTCTAGGCATCCCATTCTTTGCCAAAGAAAGTCAGTGTCCCAGTTGTAATCGTGCCATGGATATCTTTGGAGATCGTGCGGTGGACTGCGCTAAGGATGTGGGTCCCAAATTTACGCATGATCTGGCTAGAGATGTCTTAGCGGATATGTGTTATAAAGCTGGTGTGACGGAAAGGAAGGAAGTATCTTTGGGTTTTTTTTCGGATACTGAAAATGGTTTGAAACCCGCTGGTATTCCTGTGTATAATTGGGAAGATGAGAAGGATGTATGCTTCGATGTCACGGGTGCGTATCCAAGTGATAGTACTCGCAATTTTATACCGGGGCATGCTATTTCTGTGGCTGTCACTCGTAAATGCACTAAATATCTCGACAAATGTGTGACTCATGGGTACGGTTTTGGCGTTTTGGCTTTCTCTACATTAGGTGAACTCGGAGTCGACCCTATCTCTTTTTTGAAACGATTAAGAAATTGCTTAGTTAGTTATGATGCCAACCATAAGATTGGTGGGTCTCTCTTTCATAGACTAGGCATTGTTATTCAAAAAGGCGTCGGAGCGTAGATTGTTGCTAGACTCCCAGCCAACCCTTTGTAAATATTTTTCGGTTTTTCTATAAAATATATTATTTCATTTTATTATTATTAAAGGAGGTTGGCGCTCAGCTTGTTGCTAGGCTGCCACCTAATCTCTTATAGAGTCTAAGCCTGTTTTTTTATTTCTTACAAATAATGTGATTTTTTATTGAAAACATTAAAAAAATATATATATATATATAATATTAATTTTAAACATAATATTAATAATATAATATTATTTCAAATATCATAATAATAATATAAGTGTGATTTTTTAAGTGAAAAGTTTATTTAAATTGTTATTTTAAGTAAATATAATATTAATAATAGCCAATCTTGGAATTGTTTAGATAAAACTACTATTTTTTAATGAAAACAATAGTTTATCAACAATAGTAATTAATTGTGTAAATATAATAATTTTAAACTATTAATCCCTTTGTTTTTGGAAAAGAGATACTTTCACTTTTTCATTTTAGCCTAAAACTAGACCAAATTAAAAAAGTGAAAGTATCTTTTTTCCAGAAACGGAGGGAGTATTATTTGTAAATATAATTTTATATTTGAATTGAAATTTATTTCAAATAAAACTATTATTTTAAATTTCAAATTTAATAATTTATCAACAGTACTAATGTATTCAAATAATAAGATTTTTTTTTCCATTTTTGAATATCCTAAAAAATGAAATATTAGTAAAGTATTAAATATTACTAATTAAGAAATATTGTAAATTCTAAACTAAAATATTATATAATTACATTTTAATTATTATAGCAAATTTATAAGTATAGGAAATTAATTATTGTTTAAAGAAAAAAAAAGTAAAATGTCAAAATGGTCAATTGGAGGAGTTGGAAGGATGGGTTCCAAATTCCAAGGGGGGAGGTGTCATTTGATTTTCCACTAAGTGAAGGAGTTTCAACTCCCTGGAGTTCCGATTCCACGCATGCCAAACACCCTTGAAATTCAACTCCGTCCTTGATTTTACATGACGGAGTTACACATGCATATGATTTGTGTAACTACGATTTACACGTGCATTATGACTGGTGTGCTAATTATGAAATTCACACCAAAATATGGCTAAAGTACTCGGCAGCTACACATACATCTTACCATAAATCTAGTTTCACTTTGGCCAGTGTACCTTATATTTATACGCACCAAAATATTCAACATTCATTCTACGTCACCATCTCCATCTCTAACTATACATGTTACTTTTGCTAATCATCTAATTACTAAATTGGTTTTTAAGTTTCAAAGTAGTAATCGTCTAGTTACTAATTAAAAAAATCAGTATAAGAATATCAATCATATGAGAGATATACAAGGAAAATTTGAGGAGAAATATGTGGTATGAAACTGAGAAAACACAATAGACCTTGCAAGAATATCCTCTAATAGAGAAAGATAAGGATGGTGCGCGATTGCATCCATGAAACTAAACACATTGGGATGCCTCATCCTGAGCATTATTCTCACCTGCAGAAAGGAATAAAATTAGTAAGACTAAATCTGGTTATTAGTCACGCTTGTGTGCATATTTTATGGAGGAATTTAAAAAAAAATGTGTCATGCTAGTGTAGTTGGGAGTTACACACCACCTGACTTGTGTAACCGAGAGTTACACATGCATATAACACGTGTAATTATGAGATACACATGCATCTGACTGAAAGTTACACATGCATATGACTAGTGTAACTAGGAGTTACAAAAAAGTTACACATACATATGACTAGGCGTCACATTATACAAACTCTGCATTGGACAATGATGTGATTTCAAATTGAGTTGTAGTAAAAAGTTCGTTGAGACTTGTGAAAGCAAAGATTTCAGATTTAATGAAATTTAAAAAACAAAAAAAAACTTAATTCAAGATTATTAGGAATAACCAAGACACTGATTCCACTATCACACATGAATAAATTATGAAAAATAATCCAAAACTCTAATTATCTTTGAAGTCCCTTATTTCTTAATTCACAATTAATCAAACATATTCTCAAATATTAATTGTATTCCCCAAGCATAGACTATCAATTGAGTAATCAAAGTATAATCTATCAAATTGAATCACAAATAATTAAGAAAATTATGTAAACATTTAAAAACTCTGCAAGAGCAGTGATTGAGTGAATTATAATTAAAAATTAGAGAAAATGAAATAGTTACCCGTTATTCATGCATGAATAGCTTCCTCATTGCCTTGGTTGTGGGAGAATTAGCTCATCATCATGTTGGAAACACACTCAAAATTCATTTTTATTGCTCAAAGGGTGTTTACAAAGATGAAATGGATAAAAACTATTAAAAACCGGGTTTGCAACAGTTATAAGTGTTACAAACTGAAAAGAACGATAGAACAGAGTACTGTCGCTTATTCTCGACCCTCGCCTGTGTGTCGTTTCCACTCTTGAGAAACGACAACTGTTGCGCGCCTAATATTCTTGGTATTCTTTACAGCAGCAGAAATGGTGATTCTTCTGCAACTCGACTTTCACAGCTTTGTAATCTCCCCCAAACTCTCCGTCCACCTCTAAGACATCCCAGGGACCTTTTTATACCTCACCATCATCAAATCTTCCGTATTAACTCCATATAATCATCTCTTCAATTCTTTGCAGATACGATAATATTTCTTTCCCTTTTTATTTTCTTCACGCGTTCTCTTGTGTTATCTTGCAACTGACACACTCCAATACTATGCTGCTCATCTCGGACAGATTTAAACTCACTGCAGGGAACAACTCTGCACGTAACTTCCCAAGAAATCCTGTGAATACCTCCTCTTTTTGTTATCCAACTTGACACGCATACAACCCAAGTTTTACGATTCAAAAACACATACCAATCATGTTGTGACTCAACTGGTCTATACAAGTCCGAATCCGTGAAAATATCCAAGTAAATCTCTGCCCAATCTTTCCCAGAAAACCCGAGAAAACTAGCTTCTCCTGTTTGCATTCCAATGGATTATCCAACCCAAATAAATTCATTCGAACACCCATACCAACATTGTTTGGGCCTATCAAGATCATCCCAATTGAAATCAGTGATTGAATCTCACTGTAATCCCTCCGAAAATCCAACAGAAAAGTACACAACAAACTGAAATATGTTCCCGCCATTTTGCAATGTTTAAACGATGAAGAAGGGTACCCCTTATCTAGAGTAGGTGTTCCCTTAGCAGGTGGGTGATGAGAATGAAATTGGGTGATGAGGATGAATTTGGGCTACGCATAACCTTGGGTGCCCCTTAGCCAAATATGGGGTCCGTATAGCAAATGTCCTCCCTTTTTGAGCAACTTTTTCCACACAAGTGTATTTCTCCAAAAACACCTACACAAACATAAAAACTCCATAATAAGTACAAAATCAAGCACTAGAAATAGAGACATTGGGGACAATTCAGACACAAAAATGTGTCTATCAAATACCCCCAAACCTATTATTTGCTAGTTTTCGAGCAAAACTAATAAAAATAAAAGCGTAACTCACTAGGTGGCCCTAGTGACCGAGATATAGTCTCGGGAGGGTTTACCAAAGGTGTACTCACAAAACCATGACTTCTATTGGTCACAAGTATCCAAGGAGCTATGAGGACATACAGATTCTCAACCTATCTCCAAGTAACTAGAATGCCAGAGAAATTAAAGGTGCCAGCTCTAAAGCTGAACAGAGAATAGGGGAGACACATCCGCAACACTGCTAGATAAAGAGATATCCGCTACACAGCTAGATAAACATTGTAAGATGCGTCCGCTTTACAGCTGGATAAGATTAGGAGAGAGATAAAAATGAGAGGGACATCTGCTACACAGCTGGACTAATTACGTGTGATGAGTTGAACCAGTGCTAGAAAGATCTTTTGCCAGATGGAAAGCGGACTAACAAAGCAACCAATATGCATATCTCCTCGACTCTCTCATAGTGCTCAGTAGAAACAACGTCTTCTTCGGTCTTCAACTCTTGATGATAAACTCTCGAACTTCGTAGAACCTTGACAATTAATTATTCTCTTCGATTTCTTGCTTAAAACTTCCTTATAGATTTCTACTTCCTTATGGCCTTATTAAACAAAATTTAAATGTACTTTTTTCACTTTTTTTTTTTGGAAACAAAAATAACAAGACAACAATTTACATGGCCGTTAGAGAAGGAATTTAGAACTTGGATCTTCACAACTTGTAATGTCTTGGTATCATGAACTTCAACAATGTATATCGTTTGATTTTCTTTTCTCTTGTAACTCAATCTTCAACTTTGATTTTTTTGAATTATTCTTTTCTATTGTTGCTTCTAAACCTTAAAAGTCTTCAACTTTCTTTATAGATTTTTATGTCGCTCCGCTTGTTGATGATGATAAGTTTCTACTGAGAGAGAGTCGTAATCCAGTAACTAAGACTACATTGTGAGGTTGCTTTGTCTTTCTGGCATTTCCTTATGACCTACTTGCCTTTCCATCATGGATGGTTAGGTCTATCACGGTTACCCTCTAAAAGGAACAAGTTCTCTCCTGAATGTCAAAGATCTCAATGTATTTTTCTCTAATGTCTCAGAAGAATGTTATCCCTAGCAATTCCAATTTCCATCTTTTCGTGAGAAACCGTATGTAAACTTAGCTAACCGGATACTATGTGACGCTAGAAGTTGCAACTAAAAAGTTCTTCCCCACCCCCAAACTTAAATCTAACATTGTCCTCAATGTTTCTAATGAAAGAGCAGTACCAAAAGTAAAATAACACGAGGAGAAGTTGGAAAGATAGTACCTGGGTGAAGAGATAAATCAAAAACTAATATACAACATACAATCGCCTTGATGGTCAATCAAGGGTAAACAGGGTCCTCCAGAGGGACCTCCTCAACATCACCTGTAGGAAAGGGATCTAAAAAGGGTTTCAATCTCTGGCCGTTAACCTTCGAAGAACTACTACCATCCGGTGTCTCAATCTCAACAGCTCCATGAGGAAAGACAGTGTGAACAATAAAATGACCCGTCCACCGAGAACGTGACTTCCCAGGGAAAAGATGCAAGCGGGTATCATATAGAAAAACTTTTTGACCTGGAGAAAATGACTTTCTTAAAATATTTCTATCATGCACAAGTTTCATTTTGTTCTTATACTCCTTCGCACTATCGTAAGCATCTATACGAATCTCTTCCAACTCATTGAGCTGGAGTTTCCTATGGGCTCCTGCCTTGTCAAGTGAAAAACTTAGCTGCTTAACAACCCAATAAGCTCTATGTTCTAACTCAACAGGTAAATGACATGCCTTGCCATACACAAGCCGATAAGGAGACATTCCAGTGGGGGTCTTAAACGCAGTACGGTAAGCCCATAAGGCATCAGTAAGCCTAGACGACCAGTCTTCCCGATTAGGATTAACTGTTTTCTCTAATATACACTTTATCTCCCTATTGGAAACCTCTACCTGACCACTAGTCTGTGGATGATATGGGGTAGCTACCTTATGTGTAATACCATATTTCTTCATCAAAAGGATAAAAGGTCCATTACAAAAGTGCGTCCCTCCATCACTAATTATATTTCGCGGTGTACCAAAGCGTGTAAGTATATTATTTTTCAAGAACTCAATCATAATCCTATGGTCATTTGTTTTACACGCAACCTCCTCAATACACTTAGAGACATAGTCTACAACGACAAGGATGTAAAGGTTACCAAAAGAATTAGGAAACAAACCCATAAAGTCAATACCCCACACATCAAAGACCTCAACAACTAAAATAGGGTTCAAGGGCATCATGTTCCTACGGGAAATGGTTCCTAATTTCTGGCAACGTTCACAAGTAACACAATAACTGTGGGAGTCTTTAAACAACGAAGGCCAATAGAATCCACACTGCAATATTTTAGCAGCAGTCTTCTTAGCACTAAAGTGACCCCCACAAGCTTGATCATGACAAAAGGAAATAATACTGGACTGGTCATTCTCAGGTATACATCTCCTAATAATCTGGTCTGGACAATACTTAAACAAATAAGGATCATCTCAAAAGAAGTGCTTCACCTCGGCTAAAAACCTAGAACGATCTTGTTTACCCCAATGTTGGGGCATTCGACCAGTAACAAAATAATTCACTATATTCGCATACCAAGGTGCTTGGGTAACAAAGAATAGTTGTTCATCAGGAAAACTATCCCTAACAGGAGGAGAATCATTAAGGGTATCCACAACAAGCCTAGACAAGTGGTCTGCTACTACATTTTCTGCACCCTTTTTAGTCTAAGGAAAATTCCTGCAACAATATGATCCATCTAATCAATCTAGGTTTAGTATCCTTCTTGAAGACACTGATTCCACTATCACACATGAATAAACTATGGAAAATAATCCAAAACTCTAATTATCTTTTAAGTCCCTTATTTCTTAATTCACAATTAATCAAACATATTCTCAAATATTAATTGTATTCCCCAAGCATAGACTATCAATTGATTAAACAAAGTATAATCTATCAAATTGAATCACAAATAATTAAGAAAATTATGTAAACATTTAAAACTCTGCAAGAGCAGTGATTGAGTGAATTATAATTAAAAATTTGAGAAAATGAAATAGTTACCCATTATTCATGCGTGAATAGCTTCCTCATTGCCTTGGTTGTGGGAGAATTAGCTCATCATCATGTTGGAAACACACTCAAAATTCATTTTTATTGCTCAAAGGGTGTTTACAAAAATGAAATGGAGAAAAACTATTAAAAACCGGATTGCAACAGTTATAAGTGTTACAAATTGAAAAGAACGATAGAACAGAGTACTGTCGCTTATTCTCGACCCTCGCCTGTGTGTCGTTTCCACTGTTGAGAAACGACAACTGTTGCGCGCCTAATGTTCTTGGTGTTCTTCACAACATGAAAAATGGTGATTCTTCTGCAACTCGACTTTCACAGCTCTGTAATCTCCCCCAAACTCTCCGTCCACCTCTAAGACATCCCAGGGACCTTTTTATACCTCACCATCATCAAATCTTCCGTATTAACTCCATATAATCCTCTCTTCTATTCCGTGCAGATACGATAATATTTCTTTCCTTTTTTCTTTTCTTCACGCGTTCTCTTGTGTTATCTTGCAACTGGTACACTCCAATATCTGCTTCTCATCTGGGACAGATTTAAACTCACTGCAGGGAACAACTTTGCACGTCATTTCCCAGGAAATCCCGTGAATACCTCCTCTTTCTGTTATCCAACTTGACACACATACAACCCAAGTTTTACGACTCAAAAACACATACCAATCCTGTTGTGACTCAACTGGTCCATACAAGTCCGAATCTGCGAAAATATCCAAGTAAATCTCTGCCCAATCTTTCCCAGAAAACCCGAGAAAACTAGCTTCTCCTGTTTGCATTCCAATGGATTATCCAACCCAATTAAATTCATTCGAACACCCATACAACCATTGTTTGGGCCTATCAAGATCATCCCAATTGAAATCAGTGATTGAATCTCACCGTAATCCCTCCGAAAATCCAACAGAAAAGTACACAACAAACTGAAATATATTCCCGCCATTTTGTAATGTTTAAACGATGAAGAAGGGTGTCCCTTATCCAGAGTAGGGGTGCCCTTAGCAGGTGGGTGCTGAGGATGAATTTGGGCTACGCATAATCTTGGGATGTCCCTTAGCCAAATCTGGGGTAAGTATAGCAAATATCCTCCAGGGTTCCAAATAGCACTTTTTGAGCAACTTTTTCCACACAAGTGTATTTCTCAAAAAACACCTACACAAACATAAAAACACCATAATAATTACAAAATCAAGCCTTAACAATAGAAACACCAAGGAAAATTCGGACACAAAAATGTATGTATGAGACAGGGATGTCACGAAGCGCATACATGAATCAATTACAATAAATAGAACAAAGTGTACCATGTCCAACTACATAGAAGGTACAACATTATACATGAGCTGTCAGCACTATAAAATACATCCGCATCTTAAAACTATATTATAGGTAAACCATATAGATTCACTTTTTGATTAATGTGGTAAAAAATGGACCTTTTCCTTTTAATAGTAAACAAAAAAAGAGGAGGCAGTGAGTTACCAAACCTAAAGTATTATTGACCGATCATACTTCATGTAGATGCCTTTCTCTTTGTTGTTGTACAAAGTATACAAAATTATTCATCTTTGACTAGAATATATATGATCCCAAATGATTCAATAGGCAGCGTTATGTGGATATTAAATAAAAACCACAGGAGATACATTACAGTTCCCCAAACACCTAAAAGTACAATCAAATATATGATGGGATTCAACAATTACCCATTCAAACAAGAAATCGTTTTTGATGGAGCGTAGCCTGCACAATAACAAGGGGACACGGTTAAAAATATTGATTCGGTGCAAAAAGCATAAAGCCTCGTAAGACACGGGCATTAAGAGCGTATAACTAAAGTGGTCACCTATACCGAATACTCATGTGGTCAACTTTACATGTCTCATTTCTTTTCTAAATCTGTAGGGTGAAAGTTAACAAGAAAAAAATAACTTTTGAAGGTCTGGATAATTAATCCCACAAGAGATTGTATCCACCATAATAGTTTTGTCAATACTGTACCTTTTAAGTCCTTGACCTGGAACCATAAGCCGTTCCCCTAAATAATTTAGAAAACAGTGAAAAAAATCATCAAATTTATGCAAATGAACAATCATCAAATTATTATCATTGAATGCAATAACTTACCGAGGTCCTCAATGCTTGAAATAGTAGCTGAAACAACAATGAACCGAACATGAGCTAGAGCACTTGATTCCATTTCGGGACTGCGAGCAAGCATATTGATTTTACTAACAATTGCCTCCAATGAAGCTTCACGAGGATCATTTAATAAGCTTACCGAGATCCTCAATGAACAAAACTTATCATACATTACACAAACAAATTGTACTACATGTAATCAGCAATTACACATTCATATATCATGTGTAAGTCGCAATTACATATGTCATAGGCATGTGTAATAGGCAGTTACACATGCATATGGTATATGTAAGTCGCAGTTACACATCAGTATTATGGCTTGTATACTTGGCATGTATAGTATTTCATAGAATAATCACTTCCTGCATGGGATCTTCTTACATGTTAGCTGCTTTTAACAAACAATAAAATACATATCGAAATGAAACAACTACAACAGAGCCTCTAACGGAAATTTAAAACAGTTAAAGCTCAGAAGCCAAGCATAAGAGTATTTCATTGAAAATCCCACTTCCTACATGTTGGCTGCTCATCACTGCTTAATATATTTAAACCGTTGTACAGGTCAAATTCAACTAAGAATGCGCCAACATGCTCTTTAATACTAATACATTCATTGTTTAAAACAAATTAGAGTTACTGATAACTGACTTTTAAGCCTGATATACCTGACTAAAAAAATCTGATAACTAAAAAAATTGGGGTTAAGCCTGATAAACCTGACTTTTAACAGTTTTAACCAAACTTCTCAAATTCTTCCTCATAACTGATTGATGAAGCAAACTTCAAGCTTGACTTGATTATTTCCCTAAGAAATTACAAAATTGAAATCAAAATCAATACCAAAAATCAGATCTATAACATGGAGAAAAAAAATGAATCAATGAAATAGAAATAAACATCATTAACCTTAGCGTGTAATGATTCGTTGATATCGAATCTCAAGTTATACATGCCATCTTCTCAGTTCAAGCTTCTGCACCGCCAGTACCAGACATGGTTTCTTGGCTCTGCTTAAAGCATTCAGTCACTTAAACTCAACCTCATCATTCCTGCAATCTGAAATTCAATTCAATCATCACTGCAGCTCATCTTGCTTGCACCTGAACTTTGTAACTGAAACCTACGCATAAATCTAAGCTCACCACCAAGTCCATTTTGCATCTTCAATTGCAACCACAATCAGTTTCACTTCCTGAAATTCAGCATAGTCAACCACAAACATCTCAATCTTTTCTTCTCAGCAGCCACCAACTGTAACAATTCTTCATGGCTTCTCCTCAACACCAAATCCAAGATCAAAACCCTAGTGTCATTCCATCAATCTCTGCTTTGTTCTTCAATGCATATCCAAACCCATTACAACTCTAGTAACATCAGTAACGACACCATCTTCTTGTCTTGATTTCAAAATCAATAAAGACCCAAATCGAACCCTAACTTTCCTGTAAACATCCACTCCAAACATATTCAAACTGAATTACCACCTATCTAAGCATATCACCAGTAGATGAATAATCAAAAACCTTCTCATCAACAACAGCAGATAGATCGAAACTAGATATAGAGACATACAACGATTTTAATGAAAAACACATCCGAAAATCTTGTTCAAATTTTTTCAAAAAGGTTACACTAAAACAACCAAAGTAAGCAGATAATTGTAAATCTAAGATCTGATTTCGATTCAAATGAGTTAACTGAGAAGCATCTAACGATTTAGGTTTCTAAAACTCTAATATATTTTTTTGAAAAAAAAATCTAACTTGAATCAACTAAAAATTCTCAATCGAAGTACCATCACAAAGAGAGGAGGATACTGACCTGTATACTTAGCTTGTTGATGAATTCATGTTGAAGCTCCAGATCAGTTATTGAAATCTGTTTCTCAGATTTATGTTTTCAACTGCAACTGATGCTCCTCCTTCTCTTGGTGGTGGATTTATGATATCTATCGTCTTCATCGATTATAATACTTGTTCAAACTCTTGGATCTTTCCAATTTCAGAGAACAACCCAAGACAAGGAGGTTACAACAACAACAACGAAATCATGCAATGAAAACTTGATGAAACGTCAAAATTAATCGATTCAAACCTAAATTTAATCAAACTGGAATACACGAAATTAATTGATTACATCTTTCAATCGATTGTCTCTGCTCAAAATCAATTTAGAACCCTAATTAAAATGTGTTTCTAAAAGAACTGGAGAGAGAGAGAGAGAAAAAAAATCAGAAATGAAAAGCTCCTGAGAGAGAAAGAGAACGAAGAAGAGAGAAAGAGATCTTATATATTCCCCTTTTCTATATACCAAAGGGTAATGCTGTCATTATCAATATCCATAATAATTAATTATGGCCAAATCTGAAGAAAAATTGAAATTTTGGGCCTAGTAATAGCATTTTCTGAAAGTATGAAGTTGACAATGAAGGATCCACTTTGTAGGGTTTCTTAATGTTGAGCATATATAGTAGGGTGGTTTATACCTTAACCCCCAAAGCTTCTTGTACTACTTCACTCTTTTTCTCTCTCACAATTATTTCCATATCCAATCATATAAATCAATCAACTAATCTAACTATTTTTATTAAATTAGTGCTAATCATATTAGGAACCATTTTTGAAAATATGTGGGTAAGGGATTTGGGGTTTTACTTCAAAATGATTGAATTTAAGGAGTTTAAAATGAGGAACAAAATAGGCACGATAAGTATCGTTTTGGAAATTATTAATATTTTATGTACTCAAAAATTATTTTTAGAATTATTAGAGGGAAAATTTGGAGAAAAAAAATTACAACTGCATGCAAACCCCAAGAAGGGCAGATTTGGAAAAGAACATTTACAGCTGCATCTTAACACGAGAGTTTCTTTCCGTCGTCTAAGAAATTAGGATTCCAAATTTTTAGAGCATTCGCCTTACCTGCAAGTATTCAGAATAGTGTACGTGGTTTCTATGTCTATTCAAAAAAGTTTTTATTGTGCTTTTTCTTACTGACAGAGATGGATCGTCGTCGTAGATCTTCCGCGAATTCTTCTGATCATGAAGCTGAAGGTGAATGGCATAGCCTGATGTATATGTGTTTTTTATTTATTGTTATTTAAAAAAAATAGTTTTTTTAAAAACCCTTTGTTTTGTAGTCTTAATGTTTGAAATTACATATTCTTACTGGTTAATGACAGGGCCGGATCCACGTCGTAGTAGCGTTTCTTCTCTATTTAATAATCATTTTCCAGGTTTAATGGATTTCTTTTCTTTTGAACTATTGACCCTTTATTTTTGTTTATGAGTGTTTGATTTGGTTGCCTTTTGACCATGTATATTTGTCTGATTGATTGCCTCTTCTTCCTGGTTAATGACAGAGTTCCACCAGCCTTATGCTGAAGATTATCGAGCCCCTAACCCTCCTGGTTATTATCCTGAAGGTGAATACAGATTTTCTTCTAACTTCTTTTCATTTGAACTGTTGACCATTTATTTTTTGTTTCTGATGTCTGATTGATTGCCTTATTTTTACTGGTTAATGATAGAGTGGGGCAAACTTTACGGGCCTTGTTTTATCCCTGATTGTGGTCAACAATCCAATAACCCTTACAATAACCCTTCCAGTTATATACATCAACTTTATCAAGGTGAATAGAGATTTTCTTCTATTTTTTTTGTTTGAATTGTTGACATTTTATTTTATGTTTCTGACTGTTTGGTTGATTGCCTTGTTTTTACTGGTTAATGACAGAGCGAGCCAGTTTTAACGCTTCATATGTCCATTCCGTCCCTTCTTTTGATTGTGGTCAACTGGTCCATAACCCTCCTGTTGATAGTGGTGAACCATTCACTCCTTCAGGAGAACAACCCTATCTCCCTGATGAAGGTGAATATATTTTTTCTTATTATATACTAGGTATGCCGGGGCTCAACCTTTTTGTAATTGTCATTTAGAGTTAGCTGCACCCCAATGTGGAAGTATGTTTCCTTCGGCTTTTAAGGTTAACTGAGGCCGTAACTTAAATTACGGATTTTTAAACGTAACTTCATTTCCTAATCCTTTTTAATTTTCCTCTAAAATCTTAATTTTTAATCTCTTCTTATAAACTCAGTATTCGGTAGTAAACACTACCACCCAGACCCATCACCACATGAAACCAGGAACATATATTCAGAAAACCAAAAACATGATCTTTTTATACACTGATTGAAATAAATGTAGGAGGCATCAAAAGTTTGCCAGAGTCGAAATAAATGTAATTTAAATTAACAGACGGAGAAGACTATTCATCTTCCTTTATCTTTTTCCTTGACGCCTTTTTCCAATTTGTCTGTGTGAATTCATAAACTATGAGACTATGACGATCCCCCACTGCTCTTGCGAAGAATGAAATCCATATGGAGTCGGGAGTCCCGTAACAGGCATGACGCACATAATAAGTCATAATGTTGGAGATTCAAATTCTTTTCTATCTTCCATTTTCATAACCAATTCCTATCTCTCACTATATATACACAGCACACAATTGCAGCCAATATCTTTTTGTTTTTTATACTTCACTGAATCACCATAACCATAAGATAACTGAATTCTTATTGTTCTGTGGTAGAGTGTTGAGACTTCTCAACATGTTTCCTGTTCCAACCAGGAAGCATGTTCGTGGCAATAAAAAATATTGCCACCGTAGCGGTCATAATTTCTCAAGAAAGAGACATAAATAAATATTACCAAGAGCGGTGCCTGTATTATCAAGTGCCTGTATAAACAGTAGTCAAAAAAATTTATGGAAAAGAATTAATGGGATTTCATAAACAGTAGTCTCCTTTTCTAAATATGCTTACAAATATTTAAGGAAAAGGTTTAGCTTTTTGGTTCAAGACAGGATACACGAAAGCTATGTAGATCATGTCTTGAACACTTTACAATGGTTGCTGCATCAAAACTTCAAGAAGACAGTTTTTAATCCCATTGATGAGCATGTTTCGAGACCCATATTTCTCCTCTACATGTTCTAGCACAGCATTGTATTATATTCCATGATGCTTATCTCATGGCAGTAAAGATTGCTCAATAGAGAGGAAGGACGATTGATTTAATTAAAAAATTAACATAATTGAATGCCTTATGCATACCTCATATATCAGAGATTTTACCTGTGTTCTAATGCTAGTCAGTTATATTTTAGAGGTGTTCAGTTGATATATCGGATAAAACGTAATTGATTCGCCAAAGTATACATACACGGGAATCGGGATGAAACAAACAGCGGTAAAATTGTTTTCTAGTATCCGTCCTTCGTTTAATATCTAAGACGTTATTGCCATCACAAAAATAAAAAACTTCTAAGACGTCGAGAAGAAGAAAATCAAACAAAGATCACATGACGTATTTGCGGATCGAATTCTTTTTCCCGAGAAGTGAGTCGTTAAAACTAAAAAGAATTATATTTTGTTAGGAATCTAGTGTTTTACTCAATTAGCGGTTAGTTAATTTAGGATCCTTTTAGGTTAGGAATCCGTTTATAGGATAGCGGGAGTTAGGAGAAATCTCTAAGTTAGTTAGCAAATTATATGGAAATACTCGATCAGCGTCAATGGACGTACGGATTTGTCCCATCCTTTTTGGACGGACGATCTATCCCGAGACAGAGGCAACGCTTTCTTATAATATAGATTTTATTTTATTTTTTAAATTAGAGTTCTTGTCAGTATTAATCCTTTATATATATTTCTTAGAATTACTGATTTCGCCTTTTCATACTCTCTAGTGACAGGAGGGATGCATAATGTTGACCACATGCATCATACACCTCCTAATTCTGTAGTCTCAAACGAAATGTGGTTTTCTGCTATAGCTCATGCTGCTGTATCTGTTCTTGTTGGTTCTGGAGATGGTAACGTGCATGAATATTATGGACATGAAGATAAACGTGAAGATGAACTTACTAAGCCTTATTTTGAAGATTATGATAGGGCATCAGAGCATCCCAAAGTTATTTCGGTTGGTGTGGATGATTTTTCTGATTCGGATGCATCGTATAAAAAATCAAGTCTGTTACTCAAAGATTACCAGAATGCTTCTACCAAAACCTAAACTTAAAAAGGTCGAAATTAGCCAAATATATCATGTATGCTGATGGTTTTTATAGGAAGGGCAAGGACGCAACAAGGGCAGCATTGCAAAGGGGGATATGGGGTACTGCTCAAGCGTGTGGGTGGAGGATCAGTTCTTGCGAAAGCTGGATATGCTTTAGAAGGGGTATCTGCATTGTACCATACAATTAAAGGCATCAAGAATGGGTTAGAAATTATTAGTAGGTATCCCAATATAACCAAGCTATTTATTGCTTCCAATTCTCATTCTGTGAATTATATCATAAATAGTTGCTTCCGGAGCTACTGTGAAGGGAAGTGTGTTTTACATGATGCGCAGAAGGAAGAATATTTTAAAGTGTTTTGTGAGGGTTATTTGGAGTATAAGGTGAAGAAGGATAAACATTTTAATCACATCTTGGGATTCTTAAAGAAGATTGTGTTATCAGGAAGGCATTTATATCTGGAAGGCACTTCTATAGATTCCTATGTTGAAAAAAGTGTAAACAAGCCTGCAGACTTTCTTGCCAAAATGGAACTTTCGAGAGAATTTGAACCTCATCATTTTCCAGAGGAGTTGAAGCGTCTAATTGCTGGGGCTGGGGAGTACTATTACGGGGACTATACCTGATCTTTATTGTTTGTTCTGTTTGCTTTCTGTGGCATCTTCAGATAGCACTTTCAGCAGCAACAACTACATCAGTATCTTAGTAGCCAGGAACGTCCAACCACCTCACGAATCTCATTCGAAATCGCGATTTTGCGTTTCCCACTGAAATTCGTGATGGGAACGCGCTCCTGACATGGAAGAAACGCGCTCCCACTCGTTGAGAAACGTTTCAGTGCAAGGGAAAAAAAAGAAAGGGGAAAAAGCGCAGAGAAAAAGAAAGGGAAGAGGAAAGGGGAAAGAAAGTATAGTAGAAGAACAGGAAGAAAGAGAGCAAAGAAAAAAGACTGGGAAAAAAAGTACAGAAGAAGCAAGAAAGAAGAAGACGGCTGCGTGAAAAATAAGAACAAGAAAAAAATGTTGTTTTGAATTAAAACCCTAGAATTGGCTTGGGTTATTTTTAATTAAAAATGTCTTGTTTTTACCGTGGGCTAAGTTGGAGCCCAAGCCCAATATCTTCCCTATATTTTCTATGCACCAATCTAGCTTCCAAATTCTTCAAGACACAAAAATAAAAAAGAAAATGAACGATAGTGTAGGAAAATTAGTAGTATATCTAATTTTTCTGTGAACCTAATTTACGCTCCCGATACGTTCCACGAATTTCATTTTTTGAGATTTTCACGAATTCCGTTTCCGACCTCGCTCCCGCTCCCGACCTCGTTCCCGTTCCTGGCTACTAAGATCAGTATCATCAGCTTCATCACTCAGAAAGGATTTGTTTCTACTGCACCTTTAACTACTGATACTGTTAGTTTCTGTTTCGGTGGAACTTATCTTTAATTTAAGTTAATTTAGCTTCGAGTCCTATGAACTTATTTAAGTTAATTTGGTTTCGAGTCCTATGAACTTATTTAAGTTAATTAGTTTCGAGTCCTATGAACTTATCTTTGTAATATATATTTATAAATTTGGCTAGTATACCTTGTCTTCTATATTTTGTCTGTTCTGCTTACTGATGTATATATTTTTTTGCTTGCATACATCTGTTGTTCTGTATCTACTTTCATTTTTATGCGAAGTTAATTTTTATGTAATCTAGGAAGCAATGTAAAACAGAACAAAACTGGTGGCTGCTTTCTTTTGGTGGAATGTCTTCTTTCTTATAATGTGGTTTTCTTGTTGGCATTAATGTGTCTGATTTGATTGGCTGCAGAGTTTGTCCTTGTGTGGCAAAGCGCTCAATGGGTGTTTTTGTATCTTATATATCTTCTGCAACTATTTTCTTCGATATGCAACGCAGCTTAGTGTATTTCAATTATATAAATATAAATTTGGATATATGCCTGATGTATTACGCTGTGCTTTGGATTGTAGGAGAGCCAGATGATTTGGAAAGGGAGCTTGTTTTTTTTCAGAGGTGGATGGGTTGGTTTCCTGACTGGAATATGAGACAACTGCTGTACTTCTAGCTTTTCTTTTAGGAGTTCAAATCAAATTCTAGCTTCTTTTGCTTGGAAAGACTTATTGGTTGCAACCTGTCTTTTGTCTCTTCTTATGTTACCCCCTGACTAACGTTACCCCCGCCTAGTGCGGTAAAATGAATGTGCATGGTATTGTGACATGTCCGCATATTCTAGAATGATGCATGCAGTTTCCATGTCTACAGTTTACTCTCTCCGCCTTTTACTTAGAGGGACATCATTTTCTCTTATATTGTGGTTTTCTTTTATTCAAGGTGGTGTTCAATTATTGGTTGAGGAATGTGTCTGATTTGATTTGTATGCCGAGCTTGTCTTAGCTGTGGTAGAAGCTCATTGGGTGGTTTTGTGTCGCAATTATCTTCGATATATATTTCGGCCTTGTGGTTTCATTTATTTAATTTAAGTGCATGTCTGTTGTTGTACTATGGATTTCAGGAGAGCCAGGGGATTTGGAAAGGGAGCTTGTTCTTTGCCAATAGTTGGATAAATTGGTTTCCTTACTGGGATGTGAAACGTTAATTGTACTTTTACCTTCCCTTATTTGTATCAGGTTTTAGTTTCTTTGCTTGGAAAATTGTATCTGGTTACATTTTTGTCTGTTCTTATGTTTCCCGCTTTTACTAACAAGTGATTTTCTTTATATTAATCTTGAAGAAAGGTCTGAAAACTGTTCATGAAATGCATCAGCATGGTCGTGTGTGGTGTCCACATATTACTTTACATCTCTCTGCCTGCTGCTACTTGGTGGAATGTCTTTTTTTTTATAATGTGGTTTTCTCGTTGGCATCAATGTATCTGATTTGATTGGCTGCAGAGCTTGTCTTTGTTGTGGCTGAAGCTTAATGGGTGGTTTTGTATCTTCTTCAACTATTTCCTTCGATATGCAACGCATCTTAGTGTTTTTCATTTATATAAAGTTTGATATAGTCTGATGTATTACATTGTGCTCTTTGGATTTCAGTGGAGCCAGAGGATTTGGAAAGGGAGCTTGTTCTTTTTCAGAGTTGTGCTTTGGTTTCCTTACTGGATATGAAACATCGACTGTATTTCTGACTTCTCTTTTATGGGTTTCCATTGATTTACAAGTGGTTGTTCTTGTCATTTATGTCAGGGTGGTCGCTTTCATCTACCGTGATAAATGCACGGGCGTGGTATTGTGTCATGTTCGCAAATGTCAGTCTGATGCATGGTAATTTCCATATCTCTAGTTTAGTCTCTCTGCCTGCTTCTTGGAGGAATGTCTTTTCCTCTTATATTATGCTTTTCTTTTATTTTAAGCTTCGATTGAGTTCATTTATTGGTCGAGGAGTGTATCTAATTTGATTGGCTGCGGAGCTTGTCTTAGTTGTGGACAGAAGCTCGATTGGGTGGTTCTGTGTCTTATTCATTGTCTTAACTCCTTTCTTCTATATACAACACAACTGTGTGTTTCATTCATTTAAATTTGTATTGTGCTTTTCTTTTGTTTAAGCTTTGCTGGCATTCATTGATTGATCATGTAATGTATCTGATTTGCTTTGCTGCAGAGCTTGTCTTAGTTGTGGCAGAAGCTTTTAATGTGTGGTTTTGTATCTTACATATCTTCTTCAATATACCACACATCTTTGTTTTTTTTTTCGTTTATATAAATTTAAGTTGTGCTTGGTTTTCTCGTTGGCATTAATGTATCTGATTTGATTGGCTGCAGAGTTTGTTCTTGTTGTGGCAGAAGCGCTCATTGGGTGTTTTTGTATCTTATATATCTTCTTCAACTATTTTCTTCGATATGCAACGCAGCTTAGTGTTTATCATTTATATAAATTTAGATATATGCCTGATGTATTACCCTGTGCTTTGGCTTGTAGGAGAGCCAGATGATTTGGAAAGGGAGCTTGTTTTTTGTCAGAGGCGGATGGGTTGGTTTCCTTACTGGAAAAACAACTGTAACTGCTGTACTTCTAACTTTTCTTTTAGGAGTTCACATCAAATTTTAGCTTCTTTTGCTTGGAAAGATTTATTGGTTTGCAACCTGTTTTTTGTCTCTTCTTATGTTTCCCCCGACTAACAATTGTGATTTATTTGCTGTCAGGGTGCTTGCTCCCGCCTAGTGCGGTAAAATCAATGTGCATGGTATTGTGACATGTCCCAATATTCTAATCTGATACATGCAGTTTCCATATCTGTAGTTTACTCTCTCTGCCTTCTACTTAGAGGGACATCATTTTCTCTTATATTGTGGTTTTCTTTTATTCAAGGTGGTTTTCAGTTATTGGTCGAGGAACGTGTCTGATTTGACATGTATGCCTAGCTTGTCTTAGCTGTGGCAGAAGCTCAATGGGTGGTTTTGGGTCGTATTTATCTTCTTCAGTTACTTCCTTCCATATACAGTTCCGCCTTGTGGTTTCACTTATTTAATTTAAAACATGTCTGTTGTGCTTTGGATTTCAGGGTAGCCAGTGGATTTGGATAGGGAGCTTGTTCTCTGTCGATAGTTGGATAGATTGGTTTCCTTACTGGGATGTGAAACGTTAATTGTACCTTTGCCTTTGCTTATAGATTTTTATATTAGATCTTAGTTTCTTTGCTTGGAAAATAATTTGTTGTCGCATTTTTGTCTCTTCTTATGTTTGTGCCTTCACTAACTAGTGATTGTTCTTTATATTAATTTTCTGTCAGGGTGCTTACTTCCATCTATTCCGGTTCCTAAAAGTGCGGGTTAATCTTATAGAAAGGTTGTAAAAGTAATCATGAGATGCATGAGCATGGCCTGTTGCTACTTGGTGGAATGTCTTTTTTTCTTATAATGTGGTTTTCTCGTTGGCATTAATGTATCTGATTTGATTGGCTGCAGAGCATGTCCTTGTTGTTGCAGAAGCTCAATGTCTGGCTTTGTATCGATATGCAACACAGCTTCTTCGATATACGCCTGATGTATTACTCTGTGCTTTGGATTTCAGGAGAGCCAGAGGATTTGGAAAGGTAGCTTGTTATTTGTCAGAGTTTCCTTACTGGAATATTTAACAATGGTTGTACTTCTAACTTAGCTTTTAGGAGTTTATATCAGATTTTAGCTTCTTTTGCTTGGAAAGTTTTATTGGTTGCAACCTGTCTTTTGTCTCTCCTTACGTTTCTCCCCTGACTAATGTGATTTATTTGCTGTCAGGGTGCTTGCTTTCGCCTAGTGTGGTAAAATGCACGTGCATGGTATTTGACATGTCCGCATATTCGCATATTCGAGTCTGATGCATGTAGTTTCCATATCTTTAGTTTACTCTCTCTCCCTTTCACTGGGAGGCATGTAGTTTCCATGTCGCTAGTTTACTCTCTCTCCCTTTTACTGGGTGGATGTTATTCTCTCTTATAACGTGGTTTCCTTTTATTTAAGGTTCGTTGGCATTCAATTATTGGTCGAGGAACGTGTCTAATATGATTTGCATCCCGAGCTTGTCTTAGCTGTGGCAGAAGCTCAATGGGTGGTTTTTTGTCGTATTTATCTTCTTCAGTTATTTTTTTCGATATACAACTCCGCCTTGTTTAATTTAAATACATGTCTGTTGTTGTGCATTACATTGCAGGAGAGACGGTGGATTTGGGAGCTCGTCCTTTCTCGATAGTTGGATAGATTGGTCCCCTTACTGGAATGTGAAACGTTAATTGTATTTTTACCTGCGCCTGTTGAAATTTCTATCAAAATTTAGTTTCTCTGCTTGGAAATTAGTTTCTGGTTGCAATTTTGTCTCTTCTTATGTTTCCCGCCTTTGCTAACAAGTGGTTGTTCTTTATATTAATTTGCTGTCAGGGTGCTTGCTTCCATCTATTCCGGTTTCCAAAATAGCGGTTTAATCTTGAAGAAAGGTTGCAAAACTAATCATGAAATACACAAGCATAGTTTTGTGTCGTGTCCACATATTACTTTACTCTCTCTGCCTGCTGCTACTTGGTGGAATGTCTTATTTCTTATAATGTGGTTTTCTTGTTGGCGTTAATGTATCTGATTTGATTTGCTGCAGAGCTTGTCTTTGTTGTGACAGAAACTAAATGGGTGGTTTTGTATCTTATATATCTTCTTCAACTATTTCCTTCGATATGCCACGCACCTTAGTGTTTTTCATTTATGTAAAGTTAGATATACATCTGATGTATTACGTTGTGCTTTGGTTTTCAGGAGAGCCAGAGGATTTGGAAAGGGACAGAGTTGGATTGGTTTCCTTACTAGAATATGACACATTGACTGTACTTCGCTTATACGGATGTATCTAAGATTTTAGTTTCTTTGCATGGGGGAGAATTTTTTTGGTTGCAATCTGTCTTTTGTCTTTTCTTATGCTCCCCATCCCCACCCCCCTGACTTACACGTGATTTTTCTGGTGATTTATGTCAGGGTGGTTGCTTTTGTTGCATGCACGTGCGTCGTATTGTGTCATGTCCGCAAATGTCAGTCTGATGCATGGTAGTTTCCATATCTCTAGTTATGTCTCTCTACCCGCTTCTTGGAGGAACGTCTTTTTCTCTTATATTATGTTTTTATTTACTTAAGCTTCGTTTGAGTTCATTTATTGGTCGAGGAGTGTATCTAATTTGATTGGCTGGGCAGCTTGTCTTAGTTATGGACAGAAGCTCGATTGGTTGGTTCTCTGTCTTATTCATCGTCTTCAACTCCTTTCTTTTGTATACAACACAGCTGTGTGTTTCATTTATTTAAATTTGTATTGATATTTTCTTTTGTTTAAGCTTTGCTGGCGTTCATTGATTGATCGAGTGATGTGATTTGATTTGCTGCAGAGCTTGTCTTAGTTGTGGCAGAAGCTTAATGGGTGGTTTTGTATCTTACATAGCTTCTTCAACTATTTTCTTTGATATACAACACATCTTTGTTTTTTTTCATTTATATAAATTTACATTGCGCTTGGATTTCAGGAGAGCCAGAGGATTTGGCAAGGGAGCGTGTTCTTTGTCAGAGTTGGATGAATTGGTTTCCTTACTGGAATATGAAACACCGGACTGTACTTCTAACATTGCTTTTAGAGGTTTAATATCAGATTTTAGCTTCATTTGCTTGAGATAGACTCTTCGGTGTCAACCTGTCTTGTCTCTTCTTACATTTCCCCCTGACTAACAATTATGATTTATTTGCTGTCAGTGTGCTTGGTGCATATTCAGGTCTGATGCATGTTAGTTTCCATATCTACAGTCGACTCTCTTTACCTTCTACTTAGGGAGACGTCATTTTCTCTTAAATTGAAGGTTCGTTGGCGTTCAATTATTGGTGGATGAACGTGCCTGATTTGACTCCGCCTAGCGGTTTCACTTATTTAATTAAGATACTTGTCTGTTGTGCTTTGGATTTCACGTTACCCACCTCATCTCAACATTCATATCAAACCTAGAACTGCTGAAGATTCTTCACAACAGGTCTTCAGTGATACAATTTCTACTTTTTCCGCAATTTTTTCAATTTTTTTTTCTCAAATTTTAATTTCTGGGTTGTCTTAGATTCTTATGAAACGTGTAAAGATCTCCAATTATTGATAGGCTTTAGGGTTTTTGGAAATTTGGGGTTTTCCCTAAATTTCATTTTTTTTTTCTTCCCAAATTCATGGTTTTTACTTTCGGTGTTACCTTACATTCTCATTAGATGTGTCAAAATCAAATGTTTTGGACATTCTTCAGTAGTGCAGGGTTTTTGAAGATTGTTTTTTCGATTTTCATGGTGTTTTCTGAATTTGTGTCTGATTTTTCTTATTTCGTGGTATTGCAGTTTGTGGAAGCTGTTCTTTGCTTACAAGCAGGACCTAAGGTATGAAACAGCATTCAATTCAGTTGTATTGACAATTTCAGTAGAGTAATGCTAAGCAGACAGAATCATCCTGTCAACCAATTTAGGAGCGGATCAAATGAGAGTGGGCGGGGTAATAGAGTGATGAGCTCTACAACCATGTGATTTTCCAATTTGGTGTACTAGGCATTGACCTTTTTACGATCATATATTTGTATTGCTTACCCAGTGAGCTTCATGTTTTAGTGGAATAGTTGCAGTATGAGTAAAATTAAGAACCAATATGCCTCTTAAGCAAGACGTCTTTACATAACAGAACTAGTCCCGACCATGTACGTTGAAAATCATACATGTGAGTAAGCATACATAGAGTAGAAGCAATTATATAAATGTATGATGAACAAGCTCGTTCATATTGCCTAGTAACTGCACTATATCAGCTTACGTAAAACAAGCATGTTAACACACAGCAAGAACGCAAAACCTACTGTAATAGAGATTTTTTAGGCCTCCTTCTTATACATTACTTATTTAAATGAGGGGTACTTCGAAGCTATTGCTACATTAGTGCCTTCAATATGTTTCTTACTGAATACTGCTTGTAAACATTTTTCAGAGTATTTTGTTCAATTCATACATACATGGCTGTCAAAGAGTCTTAGTCTTTTATTTCATTCTTTTGTTAGTACCCTGAGGAGCCACCACAAATCGACATTAAGGAGTCAAAGGGTCTTGATGAGGAACGGAAAGTACGTTTGTTAAATATCTTAATGGAGAAATCCCAAGAACTGTGTTCAAGTCTCATGCTTGTAGCACTTTGTGAGGTAACTTTGGTCTTATCTCTTTCTTTTTCTCAGTTGCTTTCGTTGTGTGTTGGGGTTGATACTGCTTTAGTTCTAACAATATATTTAAGTAGCTTGGCAATATATTGGCTAATTTTGAAATTTTAATCAGGAAGCAGTGGAGGCTCTAACAAACATGAACCATCCTGATGGGGATTGCCCTTTATGCTTGAATACTCTACGTAAAGATGATACAGAAGGCGATTTCCTGCCATTTATGAAGTTGATGTCCTGCTTTCACTGCTTTCACAGATAATACTATTTGGTTTCGTATACCTCACAAATTCTTCCAGAGCAAATAGAATAGATATTGCCATCAGTCCATCAAATAGAATAGAATTGACCTGGTTGTTGAAATATACAATGACAAATACACAATACTTTGTGGTTTTTAGTAACCGGATAAAAACCAAATTCATAGGTTTTATGAAGAGTTAAGCCTGCCAACTGTTCTTCCACTGGCGTTTGTAATGTCGATCTAACACCTGATGTTCTCTCTCTAGTGCTGAGGTTGTATAAGGAAACAACAGACTTGTGTTGGATAACAACAATAGGGTATTTAAAACCAATGAAGAGGGACATAAGCCTGATCTCACTGTTTTCAAACCACGATACTAAACTTTATAATCTTGACCTATAGAATCCCAAACAGGGTGAGCTGAAGACACCACCAATACTGCCTGACAAATCTCCCATGCCGTCTCTGCATTGAGTCCACTTATTTGGTTTTAACGTTTATTTTATTTTCCAGTGAATGCATTATTAGGTGGTGGAAGTGGCTCCAGGAGCAGAAGGAAACAAATCTGAATGCTTCAAATGTCTCTTCTTCACAATCTAGAAAATTAGAGAGGTAATCTATTTCTGCTTAAAAGGAAGCTTGTTTCTTAATTTTGTTCTGCTCCCAAATCCTGTAATTTCATCTGGCAGATCATGGTTCTTACTTAGAATTGTTGATTTTTAGCTCAGATTCACATGGAACAGTTAACCCGAATCCTGGACTCTGTCCTGTCTGCCACGTGGTATTTCAAACAAAGGACATCAAACATGTCCTTGATTTGGTTGGAACCAATTTATCTCAAACGGTATGTTCTGACACAATATGCAATGACCTACTTTATTTAGCCGAAATTTAAATAACTTAGGTTTGCCTGAACGACTTCTTTTATGTAAATCAGAAATTACTGGGCCTGAAATTGAGGATGAAAAGGAGGTCTTGCAATCTGAAGCTGAAAATGCCAGAAGAAAGAAATTTGAAGCCGTGTTGAAGTTACAAGAAGAGAATAGTGCCATTGAACCAAAGAAAAACGAAGTATTACAGCCAGGAATGTTTCTTCCAGAACCACCTGTGGTGCAACCTCAGGAGACTGCCGAACCGATCACTGAACCACGACAACAAACAGATCCAGTCTGCACCACAGGAGACTGCCGAACCGATCACTGAACCACGACAACAAATAGATCCAGTCTGCAAACCTACTCTTCCCTCTGGGGGTCAAAAGCAAAGAACAAATCGCGAGATTCAAGAGAACAGCAAAGGAAGTGGATCCAGAAAGACATTGGAGTTTGGACAGTAACAGAGAATGTGCTCACGACATTTTCTTTATTGGTTCGTGATGAAGCAAGTTTGTATTGCCAACCTTAAAATTAGGCCATATTATACTCCTATCTACTAGTGTATATGATGGTGGGATACGCTCTCGATAGAACTTCCCTGTTTCTGGTTCTTAGCACAGAGAAGCATTCCATATCCCACCCTACCCCTAAAGCCGAATTAAACAGAGACTTATATATACTGTTGAGCTGACTTTGAATGAAGCCCATTGAGTTTTTATTTACTTTTTCTATCAATGTGTTTCTTATTGTGAAAAGCATTGGCTTGTTTCGGACAGGGGTGAGCGTTTGAGTTGTAATCCGCTGTTTTGGCCTAGACCTTATTTTTATGGACGGATGCCTGGACCATTCGCTAATGGGCTGGATGTGGGTGGTATTTTTATAAACTAACGGATTAGGTCCAGATGTAATCTTCAAAATCGGTTAAATATCACATCAGTTGGACGCAAGTCCATTCTCACTCATGTTTAAAAACGATCAGTTACCCGTATAAAAATGCCTTATAAGAACCTGGCCAAAGTATACCCAGATTAATCTGGGATATACCCAATTTTAGGTGGACTCTTTTTAAGGGCTAAGGGGGGTCCTAATGGGTAAAGTTACAAAACTACCCTTTCCCATTATAATTCTTATTACCCTAATCAATCTTCAGTTTTCATTTCATCTTCTCCTCTTCTGCTTCTCCTCCTCTACCTTACCGGCTCCTCACCGAAACTCGTCGTAATCGTCGATTAGAAAATTGCGATTGATCTTCAAACATGGAGCCGTCGTGGCCTAGGGCTAGTTGTATGAAAACCACAAATAGAAAACGCAATGAATACAATCATGGAACTGCAAATTTAGTTCAAAAGAAAGAGAAGAAAAAAACAGTTGAAGAAGAAGAAATCAACGCGTTGAAAAAGGAGAAATGGCGCGATTGAGAAAGTAAGGGCCTACATAAACTTATTCCAGTACTTCAATTTCATGTTTGCATGTCAAATTAGGTCAGAAAAATCAAATTTGTGAATTTGCAGTTATTTAGCCGGCAAGGTGTTTGTTCCACGACCCTTCCGGCTTTTCATATTTAGGGTTAGTCGGCAAACTCTTAGGTTGAAGATCTTGCCGGCTGTTGAGTACCTGTAACTGATTTTTACAGAGTCGGCGTTATTTTTATTTTTTTAGTTGGTGGGTTCTAATTTTTTTACCCTGCCAGGTGTATTTGAATA
This sequence comes from Papaver somniferum, assembly GCF_003573695.1. NCBI lineage: Eukaryota > Viridiplantae > Streptophyta > Magnoliopsida > Ranunculales > Papaveraceae > Papaver > Papaver somniferum. Next base: position 161,882,333 of record NC_039362.1, on the reverse strand, counting down.
GTTTCTGTCTCCTGATTCCTTAAAGTTATAAAGTCGGAATGGTATTTGAATACCACCCTGTCGGCTGTATGTTAGCCGAAACTTTTTGGATTATAGACCCTGCCGACTAATGATGTGGAAAATCCTGTATCTACTGTGTTCATAGTTGTTATAAGCCGGCATGTTATTTGAGTAAGACCCTGCCGACTATAGTTTAGCCGACATGCATTTTAGATATACACCCTTCCGACCATTATTCCGCCGGCTTGATTACATTTGTCGACCCTGCCGACTATTGAATTGTTTCTTAATTTTTTTGTTCAGGTTGGCAAAGAGAAAGAAGAAAAATGTCACTCCTCCTTCAAGACCTCCTCGCTTTGGTGACAAACTCTTGACTGCAACACATCAAGGGGCATCATTTGATTCGGGAACGTTCAAGATCCGTGAACGGAATGATTCTCAACCACCACCGGAACCAAATGATTCAGATGAAACTCTAGATGAAGACCAATCAATTCCATATTGTAGAAAAGGTAATGATGATGATGATGTTGAAAGAACTCCGGCTGCTGGAGGAGGTAAGAATGATGATGATGATGATGAAGGTGATCAAGACATGCCACCTGTTGGAAGAGGTAATGATGACGGTGATAACAATAATGGTGATAAAGATAAGGATAGATAAGATGAAATTGTTGAAGAGGAAGAGGAAGAAGGTGGAGAAGTAACAGGTAATAATCAACAAACCCAAGATGCAACTACAACTGCAACCGGAAAGAAGAAGAGGGTTATCACTAAACCAGTCGATTCCCACATGCCACCCTCTCACTTGATGGTTACACTGGATCCAGGGGAACCTCCACGGGGGACCCTAGAAGATAATGGATATGTTCTTTTTTGGATAAAAAGACTCATGGGCATATCAAATCCAAAATACTGTTGTAGGTAATCTCAATCCGTATTTGTTTTTTATTTAAGTGTATCTATCTTAAATTTGCTTCAAGTGTTTGTATTTCTTTTCATTTTGTGTTTTTGGTATTTAGGATCACAAGAATGCCACCCGTCTCTTGAGGCGCAAAGCTTCATGTTCATTGATTAAGAAATGGCCACTTGACAAGGAATGTGATGAGGTACAAGAGAATGTGAAGAACTCCGGGTTGTGGCTTGCGGTGGAGATTTCGATTGTTGGGTATGATAGAGTTACTGTATCTGCATTCTTTGAGAGGTTCTACGGAGAGATTAATACAATGTTATTCCCATTCGATGAGATGGCGATAACTCCTGATGATGATCATCAAACTCTGGGCCTCGAGGTTGAGGGAAAAGCGATCAGTGATGGCTTAGATGATGGCATTTCTTGGAACAAGATCTTTAAATTGACAACAATTTTGTTCGGTTAGTCTCAGAGAGTCTATGTTGGTGATGAAGGAAGGTTATCTAAGAAAGAAGTTTTATCTGAAGAAGTTGAGGGACACATTCTCTGGGACCAAGGAAATATATGATAAGGAAGGAAGGGTGGACTTGGTGCGGATCAATGCTACATCGTCAGCTCATTTTCTATACGTCCTGGGAAAATGTATCTTCCCCGACAGCTCCGGAAGCTTGGTCGACGCCAAGTATATTCAACTATTGCATCCTTAGATCAGATGCATGAGTACTCTTGGGGTACTGCGGTGGTCTCCTTCTTGAACAATGAGTTGACAAATGCTTCAAGGGCACTCACTGCGCAAGTTAACGGGAATCTATGTCTCTTCCAAGTAATTTTATTTTCTAAATCATTTATATTTGCAAAATGCCTGTAAGATAACATCCTTACTAAACTTTGTGTTTGCACAGGTTTGGGCATATGAGCACTTCCCTACTTTAGTGAAAGCCAACCCCCACGTCAAAGTGAATGATAAGATTGCGATTAATAAGCCAAGAGGACAAATATACAGTTTTAAGGGTGCTCAGGATAAGGATATGTCGCAGTAGCTTATCAACATGCGAATTGCCTTGGACAAATTGACTGCGGATGAGGTAATATTTGATCCGTATCAAGATGCTAGAAATCAAGGTTTAATCTAAAGGAGAGATGATGTTGCATTCTACTACGGTCCCTTGTTGTACACCCATGGATTTTCTATGTACGATCCACATCGGGTAATGCGACAACTGGGTTACGTACAAGAAGAACCCCATCCTGATGAAGATCCGTTCTTTAAAGTGGAGAAGGCATGGTGCACCACATCCCAAAAAAGTATTGACGTTCATTACGCTCCACCACCAGGTAAATCTCATTGGAACGGAAGACGTGGCCGTGAAGTCATGAAGATCATGAAAATTACATGCCGTGGTACTTGGGTTTTGCTCGTCCTACTGTGATTAGGGAACATGCTGTTGAACAACCGGGCGTAAGAAGAAGATGCCACTGAAAGACCCAACAACAAGTCTTAAGAACTTTGTAAGAATTTTAAAGTTGTTCTTATTTTTTTAAAATTACATTTTCGAATTAGTCTATTAAATGTTTGTTGTTTAATTGAAAATAGAACGATCATTTGAAAACCCTTGTGAAGATGATGTGTTGCGCGAGAGAAAGATGAGAGACTTTGTTGATTGAAGAGAAAACTAAGCACATTGACTATTCTTGCAATGTTGATAATGAGGATGCCGACGAATTGTTCGAGCAAGCTAATGTTGAATTAAAGAGGAAAGCACAAGCCAAGAGGGAAGCACATGCCAAGATGAATGCTGAAAAAAAAGAGGGCTCGTAACCGTGGTGGTGGTAGTGGTAGTGGTCGTGGTCGTGAAAATGCTAAACGGGACCGTGGTCGTGGTGGTGAATGAATGCATTTCTAGTTTATTTCTTTATGTTGTGGTAGAAAAATGTTAAGGTTAATGGTTGGACATATGTTTTTTGAAGGTTTATGGGGCATATGTTTTCGTATTTTGGACAAATGTTGGATTTCTAGTTGTTGAATGAATGGTGTTTTTAGTTATGTTAAGTTTCAATAATTCCGCCGGCAGGGTATTGAGTAGATGTTTTGTTAAGTTATATTGCCGACTAAACCAGGGCCGACAAGGTTGTGAACTGCTAGACTTCCGGCTCTGACAGCAGAAATGGTGTTGTTACCAAGGTCGGGAAGGTAAGAAAATTAATGCATTTCTGATGGTATAACATTCGACAATGTATTAAATTATCGACCCTGCTGACTATGTGTAGCAAAAAATGACCTTCTCCTGATGCATAAAATCTTAACGTTGGCAGGGTTATAAAATTACGATCTTGTCGGCTATTTGTTGGCCGGTATACTAGACCAAATACCATGTTGACTATTTGTTGAAGAAAATGAACTCCTGATGCCTAAAATCCTAAGGTCGACAGGGTAATAAAATTACTACTTTGCCGGCTAAACTTAGTCGACATACTGGGGAAACAGTAACCTAGACGGCGAGTTCAAAATTTAAATTTTTGCAAGTACAACTGCATTGATTGACTACTATAACGACCAAATTTGGGCACCATCCTATAAATACACTGGTTTTATGTGCAAAACAACACACACCTATTTGCATATACTCTCCAAAGCTCATATCATCATATACTCCATCTAACTCTCCCAATACCTCTACATACAACAATGTCATCATTTGATTCAAATGAAGATTTGGCTATTACCAAAGCTTGGTATGCAGAAACTCGAGTTAGAAGGAAGTCCTCTGTAAGGGTGGATGCCGTAACCTTTTGGGCTAGGGTATATGACAAATATAGGCAAGAGTTTGGGAATCCTAGTGGAAGAAGTATTCAACAAATTCATGATAGGCACCTAGTCATCGAAAATGCGATACTTGCTTATTTAGCTATCCAAAAACCAATTTTCAACGCTACCCACTTTAGCTACTCCTGTAGATACCGTTGAAATCTGTTAGGATCTCTAGATATCCGAAATGGGAATCACACAAGGAAATTATTATTTAGGGGAATTATTATTATCGAAGCCGTCACCCAACTTAGGGGGTTGGGACCCAAAAAGTAACACTGGTCCAAAACAGAGAAAAGTCCGGAAATCAAGATATGGGCTAGGAAGGTGTGAGGCACCTAGCCCATCCAATCCGAAAATTGGCCTCTACTTTATAATCGGGATTTTAGGGTTCTAACTTGCATTAACTAATAATAAAATAAATACATCAAATTAAGAATGCTAATTAAATTATTAATCTAATAAACAACGCACCAAATCCTGTAAAATGAAACAAAACCCAGTCAAATCGAGAGAATTATTATTATCACCAAAATTATCAAAATTATTATTATTATCACCAAAAATTATTATTATTATCACCAATCGAAATTATTATTATTATTATTGAGAAATTATTATTATTATTATGACACTAAAATAAAACCCCAAACAAGACGAATCAATTACCCCAAACAATTATTATTATTATTTTTCTAGCAATTATTACTATTATTATTTTCAATTTCACTCATCAAATAGAGGTAAACATGAATTGCATCAAACAATACCAAGATCTAGCTATTTAAGGAACCCGATGTTATCAGACCACTATGCATACATTGACTACGTGAACCGACTTAAGAAACTTAGGCGCCACGGTCATGAATGCATTCCAATAGACCACAACAACGTATGAAAGGCTAAATGCTCATGAGATGGTTGCCTATGACAGTTGACTAGAGATGATAACAGAGCATGTATTAATTAATTATTACTATGCAAAGAGACATGATACGTAAGGGCTCTTAGTGAGATGACATGGACTAATTAATCTATCCTATGACTACTAACTCAATGAGATGCAACGTATGATTAGACGAACCCACTTATGCCGTAAAGCACAAAACCAAGCTTAGCATGTAATCGAGATTTAAAAGAACCAGAATATATTCGGAGTTATGATCACTAAACAAAGCAATAGAAAATCCAAAGTAACTATGCTTCAAGCAACCGAACAGAACTAGTAATCGTTTTCCATTTATATTTAAGCATAACCATTATCTCTTGCACATGTTTTCACAGCGAGTTTATGGTTTCGGTATTACCTGTTTTCCCAAGTAGGTGATCATGATGTTACTTAGACCGGAAAGATCAACAGGGGTTAGTAATTCCGCGAACACGACCCAGGGACAATCCAACACCAACCATTCTCTAACAATTCTATGCTTCTCCCATTTCTCCACTAAAAATCTCTTAAAAGTTTCTTTGGTTTTCTCCTTAGGTGTATCCGAATTTTCTTTTTCTCCTCCACAACACTAAAAATGGCTTCCTATTTATAGTTTTCTTCCATTAACAACTACCTTTGAAGTAACATGACATAAATTCGATGGCTCCTATTAAAAATCTAAATTCTCTAACCATTTAAATCATTATTATTTCCAATTATTAAAAATTCATTTTAATTCTTTTACCATAATAGCCAAATATCATTTAATCTCAAGATTTTTGCTAATATGGAATGTCTTGCGGACAAAACCAAACTAAGGTGTCGACATTTTCATTCATTTTGAAATTAGGGAACGTCCAACCTTGGACTTGTGCTAGTCGGGCATATCCTAAAATGGGCATGAACTTGGTGGACTTAGTGGATACTTAATTTGTGGTCATGGGATGTGCGTCCATAGTGGACTTTAGGGCTAGTGGGCACTGGTTGATGGACTAACATTTTTAGCATAAATTCGTCACCTAATGGACGTACTCTTCTTGGTTTCGGTGGGAAATGTCTATCCCTGGACCTTAAACACAGGCATAAGAACGGTGTTTGCCTAGATCATATTTGGCGGAAGTACGACTTTAAATTGGGTACAAAATTAGGGTGTCTACCATGATGTTAGTCCTCAAGGAAGTTGGGGGAGTTGGGTGTAGTTTGGTTTTTTCCTGTTAGTCGTGGGGGAGTTCAAAGGAGTCTCTCGAAATCTCTGTTAGTCGTGGGAAAGTTTAGAAGAGTCTCCCGAACTCCCTAGAAAATCCTGTTAGTCGTGGGGGAGTTTGAAAGAAACTCTCAAACTCCCTGTTAGTCGTTAAAATTAGAATGATAGGGAGTTGGTGTTTTTGGGGGAGTTCTGGGGAATTCTAGGGAGTTTATAGTGTATTTTTTCCTCACTCCAAATCTCTCAAAAAAGTAGAGATTTCTGGACAGTCTCTCAAACTCCCCACACTCAAAACACCAAACTCCCCACACTCTCTTACACTCCCTCAAAATCCCCAAGATTCAAAATACATTAAACTCCCCCAAACTCACTCGTGGACTAACCCCCTGTACAACTCCATTAAACAATTTGTAAGTATTTTTGTGGTTTATTTTACGTGATCCATGTTGTTTGATCTTCCTAATAAACACCACTAACAAAGTAAATTTGTGTTTTGTTTTTGTCATATGAAGTCGTCAAAGCGCGCTACTTGGAGGAAAAGGGAGAAGTATTCGCATTCGATGCAAGTTATCAATTCATGGTATAGAAAATCCTGGAGTATGTTCTGGACTTCATGGAGGGTGCATCGGACGAAGATTGATTGTTTTAGTGTAGGTTTCGTGGGTAGATCTCTATGTAAACCCTCATGAGAGTATAACTCGTCCACTAGGGTCTCCTAGGGGTTCAAAGGCTTGATGCACATGCTAAGTGCATTCGTTATTCCAACGACAGGAATTTAGATTTTATGTTTCAATCAATGTAGTAACAAAAATTGCATGAATAAAGTGAATTACATCTTCTCATATTCTATTTTCTGCTGGGTATAACTAAAGGTCGGCAAGGTTACAATGCCGACTATTGGACCGCCGACAATGTTAGAAAATCTATTGTCTGCCAACTTTTCGTTAGCCGACAAGGTAAGAAATATTTATATACCGACCATAAGATGGCCGGCAAGGTAAGAAATATTTATGTGCCATAAGAAATCAATAAAATCCCGACTAGTGATGTATGGAGTCGGCATGTTCTTCATCCATAGACCTTGTCGTACATGAGTAGTCGGCATGCTCTTCATCCATAAACCTTACCATCCATAGTTAGTCGGCATGTTCTTTATCCGTAGACCTTGCCGACTTTTCACAAAATTCAAAACTGGTTTTGATTGAACTCATGAGACAAAAGCTTTAATCTACTCAATTCATAATTTCAGAACTTTTAATCTACTCAATTAATTAATATAAACTCGATTAACTAAGATAATCAGATTTTTTTAGTGCTAACTAAACAAGGGTATATTAGCAATTTAGAAAATACATGGTTAGGGGGTGGCCTATTTTACTTCTAAATGTCTTGGTTTTGTCTCATTAGGTATACTCCAATTAATCTGGGTATACCCCAATTAAACCAGGTATAAGAAGCACAAGGTAGGCATTTAAATTATTCTTGTAATACATCAATTGAAGAACAAGAAGAAGTTGAAGTGTTGTACGTCAATTGAAGAACAAGAATAAGTTGAGGTGTTGAAATTGAACTTCAATCAGAAATTCAACCGAGTGAAGAACACTAGAAATGATTAGAAGATATTTTCTATGAGAAAAGAATATACATATATATACATGTGTAAAAAATTCTGATCCTAACTTTAATCTTTAAAAACTAAAAAAGATTATCTCTGTAAAAGAATGATCTTTTTACAAGAATTTTTTTATATTGTCACAAGATATTTCCCAGATAGACAATAGTCCCAATTAACTACCGGCAGATCAGCCCCTAGTACCATTAACGAAACACCGCTCTTCATATATGGAATTACTCGAAATACTTCAAAATTCTCGGACACAAATTCTTCTAAAGTTGCAGTTTTACGGTCATAATGACAAAGGGTTGTTCCCCTTCCCACATCCCACAATATAACTTTATTGTTTTCTTCTTTAAGGTCTATTAGGTGACAGATTAATGGAGGGAAGGAGTGTTTCGAATGTATAGTAAATTCGTGACCACTTTCCAGTATAATATCCTTCACTGGTTTTAAGGACCATATCTCAGTACTGCTGCAATGTCCATGTCGTGAAGATTACTGAAGAGTAACCGATATATACCCTCCCAACATCAGTAACCGACCGAGGGCAACGGAAATCATATTTTTGTTGGATGCAAGTTGGTATCGGGGCAGAACATAACTTTTCATCTGCTAAATCAAAATCTACAATCTCAGTTCCCATGTTGGTTATTTAATGAAGATCTCCATCGTAAAGAATTCCATTTGAACATTCTAATTTATTCAAATAGTGATCAGTTGTATCTATGTTTCTCCATCCTCCACACTTGTCACCAAGAGTGTATACCTGGACTTGTCCTTTGCAAAATATGTTGCATTCATTGTAATAAATTTTGACAAGATTGTACTCATTAGTTGGGTAAAGATAACCAAATCCAATCACCAAGAAATCATCATTTGGCTTCTTTGTATGTTGAGATAAAGTAACTAATCGCGGAGGAGGAAGAGGAGGCAGTAGAACGGTTTTTTTAGTGAACGGATTACAAATATAGATAGGATCATCGTAATCGAATAATTCACCTTGGTTTTTGTTATTCATGACAAAACAGACCAAACCCCTACGGGAGCCAACTGTGAAACGATTAGTGTAATTGTGGGTAAAAGGATTACCGAGCGGTGCAAGTGCATCAGACGGGAGTTGTTCATGGATTGTTCTGTTACTCTTCTCATCATATTCTCCATAGTATAACAACCTTTGCTAACAGGAATTTATATTAGATTTTAGTTTCTTTGTTTGGAAAACAATTTCCGATTGCATTTTTGTTTCTTCTTATATTTCCCGCCTTTGCTAACAAGTGATAGTTTTATATATGAATTTGTTGTCAGGGTGCTTGCTTCCATCTGATCTTGTTCTTCCATCTATTTTGGTTTCTAAAGAAAGCCTAAAAGTGCGGTTTAACCTTGAAGAAGGGTTGTAAAACTAATCATGAAATGCGGTTTTGTGTTGCGTCCACATATTACTTTACTCTCTCTTCCTTCATCTACTTGGTGGAATTTTTTTCCTTCTTATAATGTGGTTTTCTCGTTGGAATTAATGTATCTGATTTGATTGGATGCAGAGTTTGTCCTTGTTGTGACAGAAACGCTCAATGGGTGTTTTTGTATCCTATATATCTTCTTTAACTATTTTCTTCGATATGCAACGAAGCTTAGAGTTTTTCATTTATATAAATTTAGATATATGTCTAATGTATTACGTTGTGCTTCGGATTGTAGGAGAGCCAGATGATTTAGAAAGGGATCTTGTTTTTTGTCAGAGGTGGATGGGTTGGTTTCCTTACTGGAATATGAAACAATTGCAACTGCTGTACTTCTAACTTTTCTTTTAGGAGTTCAAATCAAATTTTAGCTTCTTTTGCTTGGAAAGACTTATAGGTTGCAACATGTCCTTTGTCTCAACAATCCAATAATCCTTCCAGTTATATAAATCAACTTTATCAAAGTAAATGGAGATTTTCTTCTTAATTTTTTTTTGTTTGAATTGTTGACATTTTATTTATGTTTCTGATTGTTTGATTGATTGCCTTGTTTTTACTGGTTAATGACAGAGCGAGGCAGTTTTAACGCTTCTTATGTCCATTCTGTCCCTTATTTTGATTGTGGTCAACTAGTCCATAACCCTCCTATTGACCATTCATTCCTTCAGGAAAACATCCCTATCTCCCTGATGGAGGAGAATATATTTTTTTTTCTTATGTTTTTTTTTTTAAATTAGAGTTTTCGTGAGTATTAACCCTTTGTATATATTTCTTAGAGTTGTTGACTTCACCTTTTCATACTCACTAGTGACAGGACGGATGCATAATGTTGACCACATCACCTATTCTGAAGTCTCAGACGAAATGTGGTCTTCTGCTGTAGCTCATTCTACTTTATCTGTTCTTGTTGGTTCTGGAGATGATAAAGTGCATAAATATAATGGACATGAAGATAAACATGAAAATGAACGTGTTAAGCCTTATTTTGAAGATTATGATAGGGCATCAGAGCATCCCAAAGTTAGTTCGGTTGGTGCAGACGATTTGTCTGATTCTGATGCATCATATGAAAAATCAAGTCTGTTCTACTCAAAGATTACCAGAATGGTTCTACCAAAACCTAAACCTAAAAAGGTGGAAATTACTAGTGGCGCGAAGTATGTTACTTATGCTAATGGTTTCTATAGGAAGGGGAAGGGGAAATGATGCAAGAAGATCAGCATTGCAAAGGGGGGATATGGGGTACTGCTCAAACGTGTGGGTGGAGAATCAGTTCTTGCGAAAGCTGGGTGCGCTTTAGAAGGGGTATCTGAATTGTACCATACTATCGAAGGCATCAAGAATGGGTTAGAAATCGTTAGAAAGTATCCCGATATAACCAAGTTATTTATTGCTTCCAATTCTCATTCTGTGAATGAAATCATAAATAATTGCTTCCGGAGCCACTGTGAAGGGAAGTGTGTTTTACATGATGTGCAGAAGGATAAATATTTTAAAGTGTTTTGTGAGGATTGTTTGGAGTATAATGTGCAGAAGGATAAACATTTTAATCTCATCTTGGAATTCTTAAAAGATATTGCGTTATAAGGAAGGCACTTATATCGGGAAGGCACTTCTATAGATTCCTATGTTGAAAGAAATGTAAACAGGCTTGCAGATTTTCTTGCCAAAATGGGACTTTCGAGAGAATTTGAACCTCCTCATTTTCCAGAAGAGTTAAAGCGTCTAATTGTTGGGGTTGGGGAGTACAATTACTGGGACTATACCTGATCTTTATTGTTTGTTTTGTTTGGTTTCTGTGGCATCTTAAGATATCACTTTCAGCATCAACAACTACATCAGTATCATCAACTTTATCACTCGGAAAGAATTTGTTTCTACTGCACCTTTAATTACCGATATTGTTAGTTTTTATTTTGGTGGAACTTATCTTTAATTTAAGTTAATTTAGTTTCGAGTCCTATGAACTTATTTAAGTTACTTTCGTTTCGAGTCCTATGAAATTATCTTTGTAATATATTTTTATAAATTTGGCTAGTATATCTTGTCTCCTACAATTTATGTTTGTTCTGCTTACTGATATTATTTTTTTTTGCTTGGTCCGTATCTACTTTCATTTTTATGCGAAATTAATTTTAACCAAATAATAATGCAATTTAAAACAAAACAAAACTTTTGGTTGCTTGCTTTTTGACGAACATTTTACTATTGAGCATACCAAACTACATTTTCCTTTTCTTATACCATGTTGTGAATGAAGAAAATACAAGATCGACAATGAAAAAGAAACAATGATAGACGAGAGTATTTCAAGGGACTCGAACCTCCGAATGTAAATATAGTTCCAAAAATAATAAAAGACGTCGCATTTCCAGGTACACTACCAACACTTTCCCAATGTTACACTGCTAACAAACACGAGTTATTCAACTACCGACCAAGAAAACGCTATCCAAACTGAAATAACAATATTATGGATGTAACAATAACAACTCCCTAAAGAAAAACCCTTGTGCTCGAGGGTTGTGCCAGGATATTGCACTTTCAAAGCCGCCTCTTCTTCCCATGTAGCTTCACTTGGGGATAAACCCTGACAATGAATAGCAATCACCTCATCGTCCATGTTGGCCTTGGGTACATCAGGTTGCACACTAGCATCCGCCCCAACTTTCTGCTTGAGAAAAGATACATGGAAGACAGTGAATTTGTGAGCTTGTTGGCATCTCAAGTTTACATCTATACGTTCCAAAACCTGGAAAGGACCACATTAATTTGCTAACAATGTAGCCTTTCTCTTCAAAGACGCGTAAAGTTGCATATACGTTTTAATTTCAAATAAATCATGTCACCTACAGAAAATTCCCTTTCTTTTAAGCTTTGAATCATAAACTTTCTTCATCCTGGCTTGAGATTCCTTGGTTTTATCTTTTATTTCTCTTACCATTGATTCTCTAGTGATGAGTTATTACTCTACGGACTCCACATTCACGGTTCCTAGAATATAAACTAATAGAGTAGGGTGTGGACGACCATAAACCACCTAAAAGGGAGTGCGACCGATTGTTGTATGCCAGCTTGTGCTATAACAATACTCTGCCCATGTAAACCACTTGGCCCATTGTTTGGGTTGAAAACTAGTAAGAAGCGTAAATACATGTCTAATGTGTGATTAACTACCCCACTGGGCTCGTCCGTTTGAGGATGATAGGCTGGACTGAAGTCGAAAGCAGTGCCATTAAGCTGAAATAATTATTTCCAAAATGCTCTTGAAAATGTTGGATCTCTATCACAGACAATTGATCAAGGCATGCCATGCAATCTAAATATATTATCAAAAAAGGTTCTAGCTATTCCAATAGATGTATAAGCATGAGATATGTCAATGAAGTGTGCATACTTTGAAATCGATCGACTATGACAAATATAGTCTTACCGTATGACGCTGGCTATCTATCGATGAATTCCATAGGTATATCCTCCCATATTTGTCGAGGAAAAGGCAGAGGCTTGAGAAGTCCCGCATGTTAGAACACTTCTCGGTCTAACTCGCATACGTTGCTATCTCAAGCATGTTTGTCAATGTTAGTGATCAAAACTATAAGTCTTGATTTCTAGTCTATTATAGCTAAGTCTCGAGTTGATCTCAAGAAATCCATGGCGATCATCATACAAGACGAAGAACTACTCAAGGAACTGGTGGAACTTCATCGACTATAGGGTATGTGGAGATTTGAACTTATCTATCAGTCAATAGTCCATCTACTCTATCTCCTATCTTGAGACAAAAGTCGTTTTGCTATATAGACTTTGATTATACATATTTGCTATTTCGAGCCGATTTTATCTCGCTTATTTATTTCTCAAAATATGTGTTGGTAAGCTTTCACTTTGGCCAAGTTCATATTTACTTATTTACTAAATTCATGATATGTTTCAGTTACTTGAAAATGGCTTTGACGAAAAATAGTTTGTGAATGACAACTATATAACGTCCTCTAAGAATGTTTCAATGATTTAAATGAGAGTTTAGAATATATAACCACTGGTGGATATAAGCATTGTGTGGTAACACATATATGTATAAGTCCTTATTCCTTGAACCAAAGTACGCGTACTTTGTTGCTCAGGAAAACCAGAAACTCAGTCCACGAACTTTCGGAGGTTCTCATCCCGAGAAAATCTGCTGGAGTTTGTAAACTTCTTCCGGGAACTTAAGTCCGCAAACTTAGTCCGCGTACATAAGTTGGTTATTCCTAAAAACGATTATTCGTGAACTTATACTTATATAAACTAAGGAATGCAAATTTGCAAACCGTGGATATAAAGTTCATGAACCGATTCGAGTGAATCAAATCGTTTTTGCTTCGATTGTGTCTTGTATACTTCTATAAGATCTAAGCAATTGAACAACTCTATAACTAGTTCATTTGAGTCATTTGAACTAGTTATGGTAAAGAAGAATATGGTTAATATAAAAGTGCTTATATGGCTAACCATTTGGTTAACTATTGTTGAACCAACGGATGTACATGTTTGGGTACAGTTACACAAACCTAAAAACGTGCATTTCATTTTTCTGTAACAAGCTAAGTTTTCGATCTAACGGTTGAAAGATATTAGCTTGAATCTAATTAGGTTTTCATCTAACGTTGAATATTGAATGCTTAGTTACTAATCTAACATTGATTGCAAACCCTGATTTGAAAGAATATATAAGGGAGAACTCTAGCAACTGGGAAACCTAATCCTCGCACCTCCTGTGTGATACTAGTTGTATAAGCTAGAGTCAATTTTCCTTTAACCTTAGTTTTTTACCGAGACCATGTAGGTTAACGACTTGAAGACTTCATTGGGATTGTGAAGCCAGACCGATACTACTTTCTTGTAGTTGTGTGACCTGATCTTGTTGTTTCTATCGTACGAGTAAAATCGTAAAGATTGGCTTGAGATTGATATATCCGATAGGAAAGATATAAAAATAGTCACAAACATCTTCGTCTCATCGTTTGTGATTCCAAAATATCTTCTTTCGCTGCGTCGATTAAGATTATTGTGAGGTGATTGATAATATTAGGCTGTTCTTCGGGAATATAAGTCCGGGTTATCAATTGGTTCCTATTTACCTTGATTTATCAAAAGACAGAAAAAAACTCGTAGGTATTTATGTGGGAGACATATTTATCTATTACCGTAGACTTTTCTGTGTGATACATATTTGTTTATTAAAGTCTTCGACTTTGGGTCGTAGCAACTTTTAGTTGTGGGTGAGATCATCTAAGGGAATCAAGTTGGTTATGTGTTCAATATGATATACAGCATGCTTGATGTTTTGGTCTATGAAAGATGAACTTCTAATGCATCCAAACCACTAATAATTCATGTCATTATGTTGTAGGTTATACTGGAAGAATGACATTACAAGGTTATATATTAGCATGTCAAAGTTTCTGCTTCCTTAATTCACAAAGATAGTCTTTTCCAGCTGCTGACATCTCCTTGTTGGAAAAGAGCCATCTAAGAAAAATGCCTTCTCTTCAGTTATTGAAGTTAACTGAGCATGGTCGGAATCTTTTGGATTCAAGAAGGTATCACTAGTTTTGATGTTCTTGTTTTTATATCCATGAAAAAAAAGTGATTATCAATGAATCTTAAACTTTTCACATGATTCATGTTTTAGTTATAAGGAATATTAACTCAGAAAATTGATACATCTCTATCCCCGAAAATGATGTTAAAATATCTTCAGTCTATTTGATAAACGGTTTCCATTTCAAGTCCATGCTACTGAAATTAAAATGTACTACATATCATCATTGTGACAATATCAAAACATTTGATTATCTGAAATATGAAATTTCATATCAACGTAAGATCATATTTATCTACAGAGTTTGTGCACTTAGGATGGTCTAAACTTCAATAGAGTTTGTGTACTCCATTATTCAGATTTCGAGACATACCCCACATTTTAGGCATGCCATGTCAATCATGACATTTTAATGAAGTCTTTCTATCAATGGACATGTATAATACCTCTTGTAATTTTTCTTGCAGTTGAATAGACATTTGCACGAATCAAAATCCAGGATCAAATCCAACGGAAACTTAATAAATACGATGAAACCGAAATTAGTTTCATCTATTTTTTGTCGATGAAACCAATTTGTTGGTGAGATAATAATGTATTTTTTTGAATCTATGATTCAGAAGTTCAAGATAAAGTTAATTGGTTGAAGCTACTGATGGAATTATTATTTGGTTATGTTATAAGGAATTGATGGAGTTGTTTTCTGTGTCGAGCTGGTTGTGGTGGACAAAGCAAGGAAGTCAGAATCATCTACCTCATTTTAGGAATTTGATTAAGGTAATCTTATCCTTACTTAAATGGTTTATCAATGTTGTAGGTGACCAGGTCTATGTTTTTAATCTCTTCGGACTAGTATCATTCCTTTTGTTCAGTCAAGTTTATGTTTCCCTGCTTGTTGCTTTTATCATTTATTTGATTTATTCTTCGTTAATTAAGATGATATGATCTCAACAACAAAAGTGTAATTTAACAAGTCAGAGTCTTACGTACCCGCAGTACAATGAATTACCATGGTAGTTTTACCTTCTTTTGCCTGTATGACTTAACTTTGGGCTTTGTATCATAAATGAATTGAATGACCCTGTTTGAGAGAATTGAGACCTCTGTGTGTCCATGCCTTACAAAATTTATGCGAGTTTCAAGTTATTCCTTTTATAAGCCAACACAGTTTATTATTATTGGTGTGGTCAAACAGAATGAATCATGGTCTATATATATTCTTGTAGTTGAATTCTGACGAAACCAATTATGGTTTCATCCTATTTATGATGGGACCAAAATTGGTTCCATATAATCTTATCCTTACTTAAATTGAATTTTGTTTATGAGTTTGAATTGTTGTTGTGTTTGATATCCGTGGATTAGGATTTACAAAGCTAGTTGTGATGGAGATTATGTGCTTTGAATCAAATAAGTGGTACTTGTGTTTAGGTTAAGTCTGAAACAGAAAAAATTGAGTTACAAATTGTTGTTGATGGGTACTTTATAGAATGTTATGAAACTGAATACCTGTGATAATGTTTAGGTAGTTGTGTGGTTTGAATTCTAGCTGTAACTAATGATGTTGCTGAGGTTTGAATGAAATTTTTGTTTAATCTAATATGTGATTTTTTTTTTAGATTTTATGTCGACGAAACCAATCTTGTTAGTGTTTCAGATATATGGGTCGTGGAGTCAGTTATGGAGGAGGTCAGAGTTCTTTAGGATATCTCTTTGCTGGTCCTGAGGAATCAAAACCATCTGCATCTGTTGCTGCTTCAACTGCTGTTGTTGCTCAGACCCCCCAGTTCAAAATGTACCTGCATCTAACAAGTCTCCCCCCCCCCAGTTCAAAATGTACCTGCATCTAACAAGTCTCCCCCTTCGCCCCCAGTGTATAAAGATAAGATGTGTCCATCAGGAGTAGTGCAAGATTCTCTAGGCAATAGATACTATCGCGTTAATGGCCAAAACACTGGAAAATTCATCACTGTGAGTTTTAAACTAAGATCTGCACAATTCCATCCATCTTGTCTCATTCTTAGACTATGACTGATATATATGCGAAACAACACACTGTGCACTTACCTTATTGTACAGTTTTTGATGTGCCGTTCAAGCTTCATTGTTAACCGATGCTCTGCCTTGCTTCAGTATATTTTTATCTTATATACTTTGTTATGTTGCATCTGCATATTTGCAATTTTGTGTCTATTTTTAATGGATTGCTTAGATTTTTGTGGTTACAATAGTAGCTTATATATACGTTTCCGGAAATAGGATCGATCTTCGACTAAGGTTCACTTTGTTTAGTTACGTTTCATCCATTAGTGTTTTCGAAGCTTTGCGAGATAGCATTTAGGCATGCCATGTCAATCATGACATTTCAATGATATCTTTCTATCAATGAACATGTATAATACCTCTTATAGTTTTTCTTGCGGTTGAGTTCTCACGAAACCGATTATGGTTACAATTTACTTATGATGAAACTAAAATCAGTTTCATCGTATTTATGGTGAAACCAAAATTGGTTTCATCTAATTTTTGGTCGGTGGTAGTGGTGGGCTTCTGTGGTGCTGGTGGCGACACGACAGGTGTTGGCGGTGGTGCTGGTTTTGGTCGATGGTGGTCCGTAGCGTTGGTGATCGGTGATGGTCGACACTAGTGGTGCTGGATGGTAGTGGTGGTGCAATGGCGCAGTGGCGGTGGTGGTGGTGGCGGCGCGATGGTGGTGGGCGACGGCGGTGTTGATGGTCGGCGGTGAAGGGGGTTAGTTGCGGCGGTGGGCGACAGCGGTGGTCAGTGGCGGAGATGGTGGTGGAGGTGGGCGGTCGTGATTCTGGTGGAGGTGCGGCAGGTGTTGGCGGTGGTGCTGGTTTTGGTCACTGGTGGCGGTGACTGGGGGCTGTGGCGGTTGTGGCGCGGTTGCGGTGGACGGTGGTGCTGGTTGCAACACGGTGGTGGTAGTGAAGTGATGGTAGTGGTGGCGCTGGTGGCGCTGGTGGTGGTGCAGTGGCGGCGGCGACGGCGGTGGTGCAATGACGGTGGTGGTTGGCGGCGTTTTGTGGTGGTGGTGGCGGTCGGCGGTGGTGGTCAGTGGCGACGAAGACGTTTGTGGTGGTGGTGGTCGGCGACGATGGTGGTTGGCGGCGGTGGTGATGGTAGTCAGTGGTAGTGGCACGGTGGTGGTGCTGCTGTGGTGTGTTGTTGTTGATGGTGAGAATATAATAAAAATTAAAGGTGGGGTTGATTTTTATTTTTTTTGAGGTGAAATACAATGGGAGAAGCAGCTCTACATGGAAAGCGTTTTTAGAATGCAGATAAGATTTGGAGAATAAATGTCAGCGGATGGTTGGAAATAGCGAAAATATCCATATATTCAGAGATCCATGGGTCCCTAATATGAATAATCCAATTCCCGAGAAACTTAACTCCGCAATAAACATAACAAAAGTGAATGAGTTGTGGCTTCATAATCCTGTCAGATGGAATGAATCCTTATTGAGTCAGATCTTCTCTCCGGCAACAGCAGACGCAATTCAGAGCATATATATCCCTGTGGAGGAGGATATAAGGTACAAACTAATATGGAAGCCACATCCAAATAGGGAATTTTCAACCAAGTCTTTGGACCTTAAAATGCAGTAGACCTTCAAGCTCCAGAACTAATATTGAAGATTTCCCATGGAAACTTTTTTGGAAGGTAAAGAATCTAGTACCTAAAGTCCAGCTCTTTATTTGGAGAGTTATACATGATGGCATTGCAGTCTACAAAGTCACGGTGAAGTTCATCACTGGTCTAGACCATGACTGCAGATTATGTGGAGCTAGTGACGAAATTATTTAGCATATTTTCCTTAACTGCCCTGTGGATAGAGCTACTTTCTTTGGATCAAATATCGGACTCAGAGTCAATGGCAATTTCACTATAAAAGACTTACTTTCCAGATGGTTACAGGAAAAAGGGGACTACAAGGTGTTCAGATTGGCTAGTTGTGTTATATGGGCAATTTGGAAAACCAAGAACGAGAAGATCTTCCATAATATCTCCCCAGACATCCATAAAATCATTCAGGAGGCTCACTACTGGTTCAGTTTTTACATGAGTGCTATAGAGGATGATACCAATGCTCTTCCCATTCGGATCTCAGATGGTAGTGGAAATGTCAATTCTAAGGATAAATGGGAACCACCTGCTTCCCCCTAGATCAAACTGAATATTGATGCTTCGTTTTCTTCCAATATTGGTGCTTGTGCAGTGGTTGCTAGGAACTCAGAGGATAAATTCAAAGGAGGCGGTACCTGCAGTCACAATTGTCTCTCCTCATTGGAGGCTGAAACCAAAACAGTTTTGTTGGCTATGGATCTGGTAGAAAAGAAGGACTGGTCAAAAATTGTCATCGAAAGTGACGCTGAAATAATAATCAAAGTCCTCATCAATGAGAATCTTTCCTATCCTTGGAGGATCAGGCAGATGGTTCTTCAAATTAGAATCAGAATGTCCTACTTCAATGGAGTTCAATTCAAGTTCAGGAAGAAAGGCGCTAATGAAGTGGCCCAAACTTTAGCGAGTTTTGCTTTTAAAAACCAAGTCTTTCACTGGTGGTTAACTGATACTCGTCCTTCTTTTTTTTTTTTTTTTTTAAGCATGAAATTTATCAAACGAAGAATTAGGTTACAATTTCACGCGGGTATATAGTACCCGCGGAGTCATGAAAAAAAATTTGACTAATAAAATCTGGGATTGCCTGGTCCCAAATTTTTATTGAACAGTTCCCCATTTGACTTCCATTTGCTGCATTATTGGCCAAACCATCTGCTGCTTGATTCCCTTCTTTGTAGTTATGTCGTATAGCCGTCTGCGGAATCTGTTGCATCCTATTCTTTATTTCTTCAATCATCCCCGAGATATGCCAAGGGGGATTAAAAGGAGATGTGATGAAGTGAAGAAGGTTCTCTGAGTCTGTTACAGAGAGAACTTTTGGCCATTGCCTTTCTGCAGCCGTTCTTGATGCCAAAAGCATAGCCCAAGTTTCTGCAATTAAGGCAGTTGTAATTCACAAAGGTTGAGCTAGATCCATTATTGTTCGTGCATTGGAGTCCCTACAGATGAAACCTGCACCCGCGAAACCGGGATGACCCCTGGCCGCTCCATCAGTGTTGATCTTAATCCAGTTCATGTTTGGGGTGGACCATCCTACCGAGATTGTTGAGATTCTTTTGGTGTTTCTTGAATGGTTCGATATTGGAGAATCTCCCGGTAGAACTGGAGGTAAGGATTGTAGCGCCTCCGAATATTCTTTTTGTTGTTTTTAAGCCCAAGCAAGGATTTCTGTCTATGATGTTTGCTTTTGTTGGTATATTAGATCATTCCTAGCTAACCATAATGTCCAAAATAGAAACAAGAAATAGTAAATGACTGATATTGGTGCTGATTATTGAAGGATCTGAGAGATGGTTGTATGAGGTGTTAAAGAAAAAGGGAGTGAATTGTTGGGATTTGATGTGTTTGGGGTTTGAGAGAATAAAGTGTTCCAAGATGTAGTTGTCGTTGGATAGTGAATTAACATGTGAGTTGCTGATTCCGGAGCTAAATTGCATCCGGGACAAATGTCTGAGTTGGTTAAATGGATGTGATGGAGGATAGAGAAGGTTGGTAAC
The DNA here is from genome assembly GCF_003573695.1 of Papaver somniferum. Classification (NCBI taxonomy): domain Eukaryota; kingdom Viridiplantae; phylum Streptophyta; class Magnoliopsida; order Ranunculales; family Papaveraceae; genus Papaver; species Papaver somniferum. Next base: position 161,862,177 of record NC_039362.1, on the reverse strand, counting down.
CCTTCATTGACTGCTTTCCACTAGAAAAGCTGAATTTTTGGTGGACACGGTAAGGTCCACAGGAATTTTGTGGGTGGGAGGGGGGTATGATTAGGCTGACTATGAGTTAGACATTTGTATCCCGATGAAGTAGTGTATATTCCCGATTTTGAATGTGGCCAGATAATATTGTCTTGGGTGCTATCTTGGGGTAGGTGGATGTTTATGATTTTTTGGGCTACAAGATTGGGGAGTGTATTTATTTTTTCCTGGTTCCAATTATGAGTGATTGGATCTATGATATCATCTACCTTCTGGAATGGGTAACATTGGGTTGGATCTAGGTTTGGGGTATGTGGAATCCAGTTGGCTTCTATTAGTGTTGATAGCCCATTTCCAACACGATCAAATATCAGCTGTTGCATCGTAGGGACGACTGATGCTAGTTTTCTCCATTGGGCGCTAGAAGAAGATGGTATGTTATTGATGCCTTGTAGAATTGGTTGTTGATCGAGATATTTTCCACTGAACAGACTTCCACAGATGGAGTTAGGTTGTTCATGCAAATTCCAGATTCTTTTCATGAGAAGAGCCTTGTTATGATCGTTGTTTTTTCTTATGCATAATCCTCCTTCAGATATAGTTTTTGTTACCTTGTCCCAACCTATAGGATGAAGCTTTTTAACTGACGAATCATGTCCCTAGAAGAAGTTCCTCGTTATACGATCTATTTGTTTGTGGACACTTACAGGTAGGTTTTGTGTTTGCATAAGGTGATTTGAGGTGGGGATTAGGGAGGTCTTAATGAGTACTAATCTTCCAGCTTGGTTTAGGCATTTTGTCATCCATCCTTTAGCTTTTCGGGCTAATCTTTGTAGGAGTGGCGCAAAGGTATGGTTAGATGCTCTTCCTTGTTTGAATTGGACTCCTAGATAGAGTGGAGGTTTTGATGTTGCCGACATATCAAAGAACTGTTGAAGATTACTAACCTTTGTCGGATCCAATCTCGGGTAATGAATGATTACTGATTTAGAAGTATTGATTACCTGGCCTGCCGAAGTGGCATAAGATTGAAGCAGGTTCTTGAGATGGAGATTATTCTCAGCAGAGGCTTTGTAACTGATTAGAAGGTCATCATCGTACATTAGGTGAATAATGGTGCTTTTTTTGAAATGTGAAGACCTTGAACCAACTTTTGACATTGAAGGTTCCCCAAATTCGTAGATAAGATCTCCGCACAAATTATGTAGATGTAAGAATATGGCGGGTCCCTTTGCCGAATTCCTCTGATTGGGTTGATATATCAATGTGATGTACCATTTATGTTGATTGCTACTCCTCCTTCTTGTATCGCCTCTCTTTGTGATAGGGAGAGGCAGAAAGCATTCTTTCTTAGTTTTTTTCTTTACTTCACGACCCGACACTTTTTTTCTAGTCCCAAATGTATTCATTTATCGAGGTTATAGGGTGTAGAAGTAGAACTCAGTTCAACTTCAAACCGACTTATCCATGCAGGAAAATTCAAAATTGCTAATAGGGGTACCAGATTAAATGGGGATGTAACAAAATTATAATAGGACAAAACATATTTTCATATAGGACAAAACTGTTTTTGCCTTTACTTGGTACACCCCCACTAAGCCTCGCACCCATTACCAGCCTTGGGAAAATTCACATTCCGTTATCTCGTTCTTCTCTACGTATCTTATCTACAGAGCGATGAAGTTAAGAATTAGATCACTCGAATCGAAAGAGACCCTGAAAATCGAATTACCATCAACTTCTTCTTTTCAAAATCTCAAAGAAACAATCGCAGAAAAAATCTCAGTTTCTTCTGAAACCCTACAACTCTCTCTTAACCGAAAAGACAGGATTGATGCTGCTCCTCATGATTCACTTCAAGCAATAGGAATCGCTTCTGGGGATCTTATTTTCTACACTACAAACCGTATTGGGTTTATTTTAGGTAATACCCAAATCCTTATTTCCTCTCAAATTCAGCAAGTAAATAGTCCAAATCAAACTAGGGAACAAGGGGAAAGTTCTAATAATAATTCTGATTTGAATGTTTATATAAAGGCTGAAACCCGAACCCTAGCTCCAATAGAAGAAACCCCAATCCCAATTAATTTTAGTGAAGTTAAGGAAACCCTAACTCTAGCTGAAGAACAACCTATGGATATCTCCGATGATGAAAACCCTAATGGTGTAGTGGAGAAGGTTTCTTCAGTTCCGTGTTTTCTTAAGAAGGTTCTTACAGAGGAGGCGGGTATATCTGAATTAGGGGACTATAAGCTTTTGATTATTGCTGTGCATGCCGTCTTCATGGAATCTGGTTTTGTTGCTTTTGATCCTTTTAGGAAAACGAGGATTAATAATTTTCAGCTTCCTGAAGGATGGGCGTCGAAATCTACCCTGTCTGTACAATATACAGTGCCCCTTCTTCTAGGGTCTGGTTGTGATGATGCAGTAGAAACTGTGGTTTTAATGTTTCAAACTTTAGGGAAATTTGTAACCGTTCATGGGTCTTTGAGTAGGAATGGTAAAGATTTGTACAGGTGTTGTTTGGATAAATCCCTTTATGTTCCCTCTATAAATTTCGCGTGGTTGAACTGTGAGTCCAACAATGCCATGAATATCGAGGCTGAGTCTTCTTCGAATTCTTCTAAGACATTGCACGAAGGGACATCTGAGGATTCTGATAAAACATTGGAACAGTTACATGAAGGCAAAATTTTTGAATTGTGGAAGATAGCCAAGGATAAACTTGCACTGCCACTTCTAATTGATCTTTGTGAGAAGACTGGGTTGTCTTTACCGCCATGCTTTACTTTACTGCCTACAGAACTTAAGCTGAAGGTACTCGAATCTCTTCCTGGTGTTGACATTGGAAAAGTTGCCTGCGTTTCTTCAGAATTGAAGTATCTTTCTTCGAATAATGAGCTGTGGAAGCAGAAGGTTGTGGAAGAATTCGATCAGTCAGATATAGACAGGAATAAAAAGGTCCATTGGAAGCAAACGTTTGTTGTGTGCTGGGGAAATAAGAAGGCAAGGATATTGGGGAGGCGGAGGTTCCCTAGGCCCAACCCTTTAAGTGGAGGGATAATACCTTCTCCACTATTTTTCCACCACCCCAGAAGGCAACCACGTCACTTTCCTAGAGTTATAGGTGGAGATCATGATATCTATCCTGGAGGAGTTGTACCATTTGGAAGTCAACCGATCAATCGCTTTTCACAACGGAGAGGTGTCATACCTGATTGCAATCTTGATGGATTCAGACACTAGTGGCCGGTCATCATGTTCAAGCATTCAGGCAGAGGTATTTTGATTTATGTGGAGAACTTAAGTTGGTTTCACCCGTGGGTTTCTGTTTACTACTAAAATGTGGCTGTTTTTTGTTTATATGTTATGTCATATACATTTTCATTTCAAGTCGTGGTTAATAGCGACAAGCATAATCAGACTGTTTTTTCATTCCATGTATGAATATGTGCATCAGATTGTAGATTACCATCTGTTTCTCGTTTCTCATGATGGTCTGTTGTTCTAATTGGCTTTAATTGTTTACTTCTTGCTGTTGAAATGATTGTCTGCCTTCTACTAGTAGAAGATTTCATTATGTATTCAAGTTTCTCTTGCTTGTTAGTTAAGTAGGGGTGGGTCTGTTGATGTTTTCTTCTTCCAACTGCTTCTGTCTTCACTAGTCACTAGACTCATTACAAACATGGGTTATTATGCAAAAGCAATTGAAATACTATCACAGTGTATATCGAGCTTAATGTGTTGGAGCATAGTTGAGTGTGAGCAATTTTTCTGTCTAGGTCCAGGACATCTCAAATTATGTCTTAGTTTTATCTGTTATCTTTGATGGCCCGACATAATAGATAATGTTATCCTGTTGTTTTTCAGAATTTTGAATATTTTTAATCCTGTAGCCTTTACACATGAATGGCTTAAATGATTGGTCCATTAAGATTCATATTCGGTTCAAATCAATGGTAAGGAATTTTTATACTCGTTACCAATTCTTTATCAGCTTTTCTACTTCTCAAGTTAAAAGAACAACAAAAATGATGATTAGGATCTTTCATTGATTTGCGCATGCATTGATTAATTTCAGTAGATAGTATGGGTTCATGTATTCTTAATTATAAACTTGTTTCTTTAGTTTCTGTCACCATTAATCATGCTTCTCACTTTAATGTTATAGAAAAAATACTTAGTATTTGAAGTGCACCCCAAATTCATTAAGATTAGGCTTTATTTATCCATTCCTGTCTACACTCCACAGCATGCAGGCATGTTTTAGTTTGTGAGTACAGTTTTTTATATTTATTCAAGGTGAGATAGCAGCTTTTCTGAAAGAAATAAAGCTTCTCTGAAATTTGAATATACAAACCTGCTCAAAGATAGTGGTGCATGAATTTCAGTTAAAAATATTACTTTTTTCAGCTTCTCTGGTGAATATAAACTAGAGAGGGCTTTTGTTGCAAGTGCAGGTGACTCTGATGAGACTGTTTGATTTGATATTTTATTTTCTTCTATTATGTCTAGGAGGGCAGACCTTTTTACTCAATTTGAACCTTAGAGCCGAAAGGTCAGAACTTTAGGGTCTGAATCAAACTTTACTCTCTCAGTTGTTGCATGTAATATAAGAGAAAAGAATATTGGAGGCAAAAATATGTGTATTCTTGGTTCGCTGCTTTGAGAGGCATTTGGTCATGTAAAGAAACATGGGCCAGTAAACCAGGCTAGTTATTCATGTGGGTGATGTATCACATTTGGCAGGGGTAGAGCTATAATAAAACACAAGATTTTTGTTCATTTAACAGCCATAATGGACAACTAAATACACAGCTTTTAGAGCCTACGGCTTCAAACCCTTTAACCTATGCTAGTTTTGGGCAGCCTTTGCGGGTTTTTTAGGTAGTTCGAAAATTTCATTAACAACTTCAAAAAAATACTGATTTACAAAAGAAATCGGACAGCCTTTACGGAGAAATTGGTGAGTTGCATATGAGGAAGCGTTAGCTGATGGAAACACTCAACACCCGACACAGATGCTTGTCTAGGAAGTAAGGGCTGCAAGGGGCAATTTCAGCTATAGTAGTCTTTCATGTACCTGAGTAGGACAAGTCAAGGTCTATTCTTTTATTTTATTTTCCAGCTTATGGAGGAGGAAAATGAAACCACATAATAAACTGGGTCAACTAACCCTACAAGGCAACTTGCAGAACGCCTGCAACAGTCATCGAAATCCCTGGGATGGTGTAGCTTTCTGAGGTAAATGCGATAATCCAAGAGTTCATGTAACTATCTGAAACCAAATTGTCGTGGTACCTAGCATTTATTGATGATAATAAAACAGCTGCAATATCTATCCCTGTCCAGAAAGTAAATCAAAAAAACACAATATTATCTTGATCGAGTTTATAACGAGTCAATTCATTAACACTGTTTTCCAACTTTAATCAGAACATTTCAGCAGTGATCATCTTTTGTAAGTTGTAACTAAGCCTGTCCAGCACTGAAATCACAAACACTCTACTACTTGCTTGCACTCAAACCCCAGCTAAGATTAGGTCATCCGTCAATGTCTCAATTGCAATAATAATACTACTCAAGACTTCTTGACCGTTGAGGAACAAAATAGCCGTTAAATCCGGAAGATTTAAATTCCGCGGGGAAAAAAAGTAAAAAATATTCCCAAATCTGACGAGAAAATGACTTGAACGATGGAGTAGTTTTTGACCTTTGCATCAGTTTTCTAGGGGACTTCACTTGACTGTTTGTATCAACTAACAAGCAAAAGGAAAGGAGCTCTACAGCATCATCATCACACAGCTGGAATCATTATCCGTACATGAGACGACGAGGAAGTAAAGGTAAAAAAAGAACAAACAAAATGATAAGATTCTAATATTCCATTTTCCACGTCCTGTTAGAAAATTACACCTCGAAAAAAAAAAAAAGGGTGTCATAACAAATATCCATATTCGTACAGTACCTCTCATAGAAAACTTAGTAGTAGTCAATTTATTTGACCGGTAGCCAAAATTTGTGTTTGGGATTAGATTTTATGGACAAGTCCTATCCTCTAAAATATCCTGTAGGACCTCCCAAATCTGGTCTCTTTTGATTCGCAAGATCAATGCCCAGGTCGACTCATGGCCCATGTTAGATACATTCACTCAACTTAGTCACATTTCTATGACCGATACACCGTCAGAAAAATCAATTGAATCGGAAAAACCAAACAGGCCTCAAAAGCTCATAGAAGAACACAAATGCTCACCGGTGTTTTGGCATATACGGTTAACTGTTGGTCATCTAGGCGCCTAGAGGAGGACTCACAGTTAACCCCGTCGAGTACAGGGTGGGGACCACAAATATATTGGGGGTGAGTAGGTGGGGCCCAGTTGTGATAGGAGGGTTGATTGAGTTGAGTGTAGCTCAGCTCAGCTCAGGTCCATGAATGATGTGTTTTCTTCTCTTCTGAAAAGGGGTGAGAGAGAGGAGGGGTTAGTTGGGTATTGGCTGTAAATATAAAAAAGGAGAGAAAAATTTGAGTGTAGTACAGAACAGGAGGTTTGGTTTGTTAGGATATTTGGTAAATGTGTCAGTAATAAAAAGAAGAAAGAGATATCATCAAAGGAGAAGATAGATAATTGGATAACTTGGGTTTCAAGAGAAGAACATCTTCTTCTTCTTCCTCATCCTTGTTTGATGTATAATGGAAGATTAAAATAAGGCATTATTATTTCAAGAAAAGCAAAAGGGAGAAGAGATTAGGTTTTCTTTTCTTTTGGCAGAGCAATAATAATTTACTAAACAAGAGCAGTTGAGAGAGGAGTAGTTAGTCTGTCATCTTAAAAAAGAAAAAAGGATATCATTCATACAATTTACTTGGGCAGGTAATCACTAAATCAGATCCAAAACTTCTCTTTATTTTTTATTTTTTTTTCTTATGACTCTCTCTAATGAAATGTATGTGTACTCTATGTTTGCTTTTTGATCATTAAAAGTTAGAATTTGATTCCATATTACTGTTTGTGTGCAATAAATTATTGTATTTATTTTTTGCTTTTTCCTAATTTGAAGAAGCAATTTGAGTTTTAAGGTTTCTATCAACAACCCATATAAAGGGGGTATAGTCTATTAGTCTCTGTAGCTCTGGAACCCTTACCTATTTCAAGTTTTTTTTGTCTAATTCAAGCAGAATTGGATGCTTTGAAGATTACGCTTTTTAGGAAACATAAAAGGGGCTTCTGTTACTTTTTTTCTAGGGAGTTGGGTGTTGAGTTAGTATTCAATTTCAAGCTTTCTTTCAATCTCTTTTATTTAGGGTTTCCTTAAAAGACATTTTGATTCTCACTTGTGTTTGTTGATTGAGGCAACACATGTTTCTTAGTTGGAGAGTGATTAATTGAACAAAAGGGTATTTGCTTTCTTAGATGTTTTCTACAGTGAACTAATTTTAGCTCATGTATTCTCTTTGTTTCCTTTATGCTCTGTGACTGAAAGGTTCCTTTATTTCTTTCTCAGGACAGTTTTCACATAAATGTGATTCATCTTAGGGTTTTGGAATATATAAGCAAGGTTTTGGAGTGTTTTGTACTTGGGTTAGATTGTATGCCTGCTGTCCTGGATTTTGTCTTTCCTTTCTTTTCAGTCTCTAGAGATATGTTGCAGCTTAATTGGTTTCTTTTGCTTTAGTCTTCAGTTGGCTATAAAGCTGCCAGGGTTTTATTTGTTTGTTCCTTGTAGAGTCTTGCAAGCAATGAACATCTACTTTCAGTCAAACTATCTTTGGCTGGCTTTTAGTTACTAGATATCTCCATCTGTTCTTCTTAAAGTTTGATTGTAGATTTAGGGATTCTTGTTGGTCTACTGAATTGAGTGCTAAAAGAGTTCAAACTGTTAGTTTGGTACTATACTACAATGGGCATGAATGGTAATGGTGATTTGGAATTTCAACAGAGACTAGGGATGTATACAAATTTGATCTCTCCATCTTCAGGGATGTGTACAAATTTGCAGACTGAGAAGGTTGTGGAAGAGATGTCAATGAACCAAATTTCCATTTCTAAATCTACACATGAAGTAGACTCATTCTTTCATACTGGTTGGAACCCACTTGTTACACTGCCGCAAACCATGGAATTCAAAGGTTCTTTGCTGGATTCTCATCATCAGATTGGTATTCCTTCACTGAATGTTGATTTACTAGAAAATCAAAGAATCGGCAACTCGCCTCACCTTGTTCTCTATCCATCTGATCCCAATCTTGTTGGACTTGAACCTAAACTTCCAAGCTTTGGAAGTGGGAGCTTCATAGAGATGCTTGCTCCGTTCTGCATTCCTGAATCTCACCAGCTTGTTCATGCTGATTCCCTCCCTGGTTATCCCTCAAACAAGGTAAACACTGTGAATCCTACTTCAACTTCTGGGAAGGTAGCTGATCATGGTGTAATCTTTCAAGAAGAAGTGCCAGTTGCAAATGACTGTGGTAGAAAACCGCTCTACAATGGAAAGAAACGAAAAAGGGTAATGGATAATCCCACTGGGGACACCCATTCTCAACTTAATTCAACTCAGGTAACTAAGACTCAGCTGATTGTAGTAAAATATTTACAAGAATATGTATGTGAATGATGCTGGTTTCATGATATTAGTGATTATAGCTAGGCTTAACGATATTGCTGTAATTTTATGTTCTTTGTGATAACCTTGTTGGTTAAACTGGTTAATTTGATAGAGTATGGAGACTGAGCAACAAATGGTTACTCCAATTGAAACAAGTGAGGATCTGAAAGGGCAAAATGAGAGAAAGCAGAGAAATAAGCAAAACCCATCTTCAGAACCTAAAGACAGTTCACAAAATGAGGAAGCTCTAAAAGAAGATTACGTTCATGTAAGGGCAAGACGAGGCCAGGCAACCAATAGCCATAGCCTTGCTGAAAGAGTAAGTTCTAACTTCTTATTATGAGTCGTTTAACATGTTTTCCTTCTGTCGTGAGTTCTTTGTTTTATATAGATCTGTGTGTTCACTTATCTTCATGACATGCAGGTGAGAAGGGAGAAGATAAGTGAAAGGATGAAGCTGCTTCAAGACCTTGTACCAGGCTGCGATAAGGTATCTTAAGAAGTTCTAGAGTTTGTGCATAAGATCTTAGTTTGCATCTAAACTCAAAATAACTTGACATCGTTTACTATTGAAGGTTACGGGTAAAGCACTTATGCTTGATGAGATAATTAACTATGTGCAGTCACTGCAAAGGCAAGTTGAGGTATGCGATTCAACTGCGAAAACAAATGCTAATTTTATCATTCAAAAACATCGGTATTGCAATAATCATGGATCGACTGCATGTGAACTTATAAGTTATATGAATAGAGCTATGTAAACTTCCTGTGAACTTGTTAGTCAGATGAATGAAGCTATGCGATGCACTGTGACGCTTATTGTATGTTCCCAATCCCATTCTATCTAAAGATTACAGGTTGAGTGAAATGAAACCATATAAATTTTAACAGACATTTCAGTCATGAGTTAATAGCGGACATATTTCTCAAAAACAAAACCAAGTCTATGGTGTACATAACAAATAAACAACTTGTGCAGCAGAAAATAATAAATACAAAAACCCAGAATGATTCAGCTCAAGCTGATATCGTCTGAACACTAAGTCATTTATCTTTAATGCGTTTTTCTAACACTACTTACCGTTTTTTGGTTGCAGTTTTTGTCAATGAAACTTGCCACTGTTAATCCTGACATCAACGCCGATATAGAACGGATTATGTCCAAAGATGTAAGTTAGTATGATAAGTGCAACAGCTGCATACGTGACCTATTAAGCAACATATTTTAAGCTTTCGTGCAATCTATTTTACCACAACATATTTTAAGCTTTCGTGCAATCTATTTTACCACATCCCTTTCCACCGCAGATTCTTCATTCACGCGCTGGGGGTTCAGCTATTCTTGGTTTTGCTCCTGGAGTGAACTCATCTCACTCTCAAGCTATGCCCCATCTCTTCCATCAAGCTATGCTGCCTATGCAAAGTACTGATGTCCTTCCCCTCTCTGCTCCCCAGGTAAACCTAATCATGGAGTCCTATTTCTTACTTGTAATTGCTAGCAAGACCACACAATCCAAGCGGTGTGGTCCAATTGGATCAACCCCCACCACACTGGCTATATGTGTGGTTTTCCTCCTTGCAAGTACCTGAACAAAATCGAAATGGTCCACAGCACATTCATTAATCTGGTTGTACTAACTTGTTGCAGATGTCAAGTGTATGGGTCAATGATGATGAGCTTCAAAGTGTTCTGCAAATGGGTATGGTTTCTAATCCAGATATTAATAATTAGGGATCTGACGCCAAATGCCTGATGTTGAAATGAGACAAATTACCAGAGAATTGTAAGTTTTACAAGGTTTGTTTTATCCTCAACAGGTTCAACGAAAGTAGAGATATAAAAATCTGAGGGATAAACCTATAAAGTAGTTTATCCCTTATAACAGGAAGCTTTCAGAAGTTATCAGCTAATCAGCTACATATTCGATTACCTGGGGAATTTATTAGAGTTGTATAGTTGAAGAAGAGTCCTAACCGTTTGTTCTTCGAATTTTAGTAGAAGAAAGTAACAACAGTGTATAGTCAAAGACAGCATAATAGAGATGACTTTGATTTTCGAGAGAAGTAATTGTTTTTCTGTTCTTTGTATGTTTGTGTATAAGTTATAATATTAGTATAGAATAGAGAGTGTGTATTTTGATATAACCTTTATGAGAGAATTTGGTCGAAAATTGTAATTTAAAGGTTTGCTTTGTAGATTTGGTCGAAAATTGTAAGTAAGAACTTAAACGGTTTCAAATATTTTACTTGAGTTTGTGGAATGCAATATACTGTGCTCCTACAATTGAAACAACTTGTTATAGATGGGTTCGGGTAGGCAAAAATCCTGAATACTGAAACTAGTTTTCTTGTTTGTATATCTTTTTTTGAAGCATGTCTTGTATATAGTGAAAACGACCTTGTTTTGCTGGACTTCATTTTTAGACTGATAAACTCAATTTGCATTGTTGGCAGAGAGGTCTTGTATGCATTATTCATTAGTTCTATCATTTGATTTCAGCCCTTGGTGGCTAAAAAAAGAGATCAAACTAAAGGACTGTTGTTCAAATAAAGGTTTTTTTTTTTCCTTCTAAGATAAAGAAAATTTATTGAAAGACTTGAGAATAAGTCATGACATTCCTTTTGTAAACGCCGAAGTTATGGAAGGTGCCTCCGTGTCCACAATCAATATTCGGAAAACAAATAAGTGAAAAATACAATGGTCCGGGTAAATAAATACAATGGGAACCAAATAAAGGAAAAGACGATGTGCATCGAAGCCCATCGTGGTTGTGCATCGAAGCCCATCGTCGTTTCGTCAGTGTTCATAAATCTAAACCTGATGAGTGTGTATGCATAGATCTTAAATAACATCCTTAAAGGCGAAGAATCTAAATGAGGTAACAATAATGAAAACACATAAAGTAAATGAGACGCACATATACGTGGTTCAACATTAAGACCTACATTTACGGGATGTTGAGAGTTTTTATTATGGATAAAATGGGGCTACAAGTATTCAGTCAAATGACTTTGAGTAGGGAGGAAAGAACAAATTACATGACTGGAGCTTATACCTAATATTCTCTCTCTTAAAATGACCGGCCCTTCTCTTCTATTGGAGGTGGATATTTATAGATTCTTTGGGTGGGCCCTTTTATCGTTACAACTATTATCCATCATCTTGGTTTACGTGTCAATCCCGCTGGTAGCCGTCGTGCTATTTCGGAGATACCTTAATGATAACATACTATCACGAAGATCCACCTCTGAGCGACCCACACAAATCGTGACACGCGTCCTCTGTTCGTAGCATTTAATGTGGGTAGATGGATATCCCCACGCCTTAGACAGCTGTTATTGCAGTTGTCTTTTCAATGTCAGTTGGACTGTATCTCCACCGTCCAATTTGAATTTATCTTGGGATAAGGTAAAGTGAAGTCTGTGAGTTACTATTATACTTCACAGATGGCTTCCCATCAAGCACTCCTTGGCTCTTTGACCGTTAGATGTATGCATTGGAGTCCATATGGTCGATGATGGTTTAAGACTCCAAATGTTATTGGATGTTTGAATGTGTCATCTTCTTCTGATGCCCCAGTATTGTATGGTCTCCACGTGTTCATCTTCAGGACACGTGGCTAATGATGATTAAGTACTCACTGTTTATCCTTTTTCTTCTAGATTTGAATATGGGAAAATCTGGAAGAAAATCTCCATGACTGCACGTTTCCCATTACCAGCAATAACTTCTTCTTAATTCTCGCGGCAGTTTTCAATTAATTGTAGCTATAAATATGAAAGAGATTCGTGACAGAAGAGTTTTTATTCTTGTTCTTTGTTTGCTCTTCTAACATTCTCTGAAGAAATAACTTCTTAATATCTTCTGTTCTCTGTCTGCTTCTCCTTTAATGTTCTTTTCTCTGAAGGAATTTGGTTGGTGACTAGCATTTATTTTTCGCACCTCCTTCATCACGGACCTTGTCAGTTTCTGAGCTCTTGTCGTTCCATTATCATTATCTTCTTGATTCCACCATTATTACAGGTACACTAGAGCTTTTATGTCTTTCTTTTCCTTTATTCATTTAGTTATGAATTTGAACATTCATGCCTGCTACTGTTGCTTTTGCTTTCATGGGTTTCTAGGTGAAGAACATAACATAAGTCAGTATATATATTGTTCTTCATCTTGAAACCCAATGGTATTTGATATTTTCTGTGTTAACTGATTCGACTTTAGATTTGATTTTTCTTGACTTTATGATGTATTAGATGATATGTATAAAGTTGGGTTCTTTGTATTTTCCATCAATATTGCTTGGTTCTCTTTGTTGATCTGGTTCTTAATCTTCGTTACTTTTGGGATTTTTAGTGTTAACATGGCTGGTGGTGGTGAAGACCGAAGAAGGGTCTTCGTAAAGTCCTTACAGATCCCCATCGCAGCATAGTCCTCCTGATACTTTGCCGCCAAATCTTCCGCCACGAAGATCTATTCCTCGGTGTGATCAATATGACCCTTCGTGACAAAATCCTCAGTCACGAAAGCCTTCTTTTTAGCGTGGTTTTTCTGGCTCTTCGCAACCAAACCCTCAATCACGAAACTCTCCATCTTCGAATCCAAAGGGGACGTAAGCCCTAAAGGTTCTCGGTATGATGCGACTCGTCCGTCAGGTAAACCTTCTTCTCAACGGTCGGATCCGGTAAATGACTACCTCTTCGTGTAGTATCCTCAGTTAACCCTTCAGCGGCGTCAAAGCCACAAACTTCTTCTAAGAGTTCTCCTATAGATCAGGCTCTCCCTGTTAGAGCACTGCTTGGTCAAACTCGCAAGCGTTGCTATCTCAAGCTTGTTTGTCAAGTATAGTTGTCAAAACTGCTAGTCTTGATTTCAAGTCTAAATATAGCTAAGTCTCGGAGTAGGATAGAAAGTGTAGTTGAGCTCTAGACTCCACGACGTTCATCATGCAAAGACGAAGAACTACTCAAGGAACTGGTGGAACTTCATCGACTAAAAGGTATGTGGAGACTTGAACTTATATATCACTCAAAAGTTTATCTACTCTATCCCCTATCTTGAAACAAAAGTTGTATTGCTATATAGACTTCGATTATACACATTTGTTATTTTAAGCCGAGTCTATCTCGCTTATCTATTTCTCGAAATATGTGTTGGTAAGCTTTCGCTTTGGCCAAGTTCATCTTTACAAGTGACGAAAGTTATGTTGATTATTTCAATATCTTGAAAATCGCTTTGATGAAAAATAGTGTGTGAATAACCTCAATTTAACATCCTCTAAGAATGTTTCAATGATTGAAATGAGAGTTTAGAATATATAACCTTGAATGGATATAAACATTGTATGTGAACTCATACTTGTGTAAGTCCAAAATCCTTAAACTAAAGTATGCGTACTTTACTGGTTCAGGATGTCTGGAAGCTAAGTCCGCGTACCCGTACGCGTACTCCCGGAAATTCACATCCCGTGAATTTCTGCTGGAGTTTATGATCTGAAAACAAACTCAATCCGGGTACTTAAGTATACGTACCGGTATGCATACTTGAGTGGGTTATTTTCTAAAAATGGTTTATTCATGAACTAATACATATATAAACTAAGGAATGCATACTTGTAAACTGTGGCTATAATGTTCATGAATCGATTCGAGTGAATAAAAATGGTTTTTGCTTCGATTGTGTCTTATATACTTCTATGAGATCTAAGAAATTGAAAAACTCTCTAACTAGTTCTTATGAGTCATTTGAACTAGTTATGGTGAAGATGAATAAGGTTGATATGAAAGTGCTCATATGGCTAACCATTGGTTAACTACTGTTGAACCAACTAGGTGTACACGTTTAGGTACGGTTACACATAACTAAATGAACATACATTTCATTTGTGTATAACAATATAAGTTCGATCTAACAGTTGAAAGATATTAGCTTGAATCTAATCAGGTTTTCATCTAATGGTGAATATTGAATGCTTTGTTACCAAGGTAACTTAGATTGTAAACCCTGATTTGGAGATTATATAAAGGAGAACTCTAGCAACTGGGAAACCTAATCCCCACACCTCCTGTGTGATACTAGTTGTATAAGCTAGAGTCGATTCTCCTTTAACCTTAGGTTTCTACCGAGACCCTGTAGGTTAACGACTTGAAGACTTCATTCAGATTGTGAACCCAGACCCAACTATTTTCTCTGTAGTTGCCTGATCTGATCTTGCTATTTCTATCGTGATTGAGTACAATCGTAAGATTGGCTTGAGATTAATTTCTTAGATAGAAAAGTAGTCACACACATCTTCGTCTTATCGTTTGTGATTCCACAATTTCTTGTTTCACTAGTCGATTAAGATTATTGTGAGGTGATTTACATTTCTATGTTGTTCTTCGAGAATATAAGTCCGGTATATCAATTGGTTCCTGTTCACCTTGATTTATCAAAATACAGAACAAAACTCGTAGGTATTTCTGTGGGAGACAGATTTATCTATTCCTGCAGACTTTTCTGTGTGATACAGATTTGTTTATTAAAGTCTTCAACTTTGGGTCGTAGCAACTCTTAGTTGTGGGTGAGATCAACTAAGGGAATCAAGTGTGTAGTATCCTGCTGGGATCGGAGACGTAAGGAGCGCAACTGTACCTTGGATCAGTGTGAGATTGATTGGGGTTCAACTACAGTCCAGGCCGAAGTTAGTTTGTAGTAGGCTAGTGTCTGTAGCGGATTAATACAGTGTGTGTTCAATCTAGACTAGGTCCCGGGTTTTTTCTGCATTTGCGGTTTCCTCGTTAACAAAACTTCTGGTGTCTGTGTTATTTCTTTTCCGCATTATATTTTGTTATATAATTGAAATATCACAGGTTGTGTGTTGAATCAATCAATTGGTAAATCCAACCTTTGGTTGTTGATTTAAATTGATTGATCCTTGAACATTGGTCTTTGGTACCGTTCAAGTAGTTTCTCTTGTATTCAATTGGACTCGCATATTTCTATTTGCTTGAGTAAGTATTGAATTGAGAAATTGAGATATGACCCTTTGATATACTTTTATTAAGATTGAGTCTGACTGTCTAGTTGATTCTCTTAAAAGTATATTGGAGTTTGTCCATACAAATTTCTAAGCGAAATATTTTGTGAGGTTGTTATACCCCCACTTTTCAATTGGTATCAGAGCAGGGAAACACGTTTAAAGACCTTATAAGTTTGTGTTTGTAGTGATCTGACTCTATGGACATAAATTCTATCTCCATAAACGTACCGCCAGTCTTCGATGGCTCAAACTACTTGTGGTGGAAAAATTTTATGCGTGCTTTTATTCAAGCTCGTGATTTTCAAACATGGATACGTGTTGTTAAAGGCTATACTCCTCCGTTTGATACAGAAGGCGATGTGTCTAGACCTAAGGATATTGGTCGATATATGGTGTGATTTCAAATTGAGTTGTAGTAATAGGTTCGTTGAGACTTGTGAAAGCAATAGATTTTAGATTTAATTTTTAAGACTAAAAATATAGCAAACTTAAATAAAAGTGATATGAAAAATATGGAGAAGACTGGGGATATGGAATCCACTATTTACCAAAATCAAAGTGATTTATATTCTCTAACTATATCATGCAAATCATGCATTCAAATTGATTCTTAATATTTCAATAGTTGATTTTTTAGAAATAACAATTGTAGATCGAAAGTATGGGACATCAAAACCCTAGGCTAGCATGCTCCATCAATTGAAATGACAATTGTTTACAAAAACCATTTTATCAATTTATTTATCTAGGCAAATAATCATATAATAATTGCATAAATTAGAGATTACCACTTTTCATTGGTGAAATAGCTTCCTCCTTCGCCCCATAGGATGGGGTTTAGCTCATCATTAGGAAAACACGCTCAAAATTCATTTCTTATTGCTCAAAGGTGGTGTACAAATGATGAAACGGGAGAAACAATGATAGCCGGGTTTGCAACAGTTATAAGTGTTACAAACTGGAAAGAACAATTCATAGGATGTGTCACTGTTACTGTAGCTCTAAGACTGTCGCTGAGCAGTCGCAAATACTGTAGGAAAAACGACTGCTTCTGTGGGTCAATGTTCTTCGTGTTCTTCAATGGCAGCAGCAGCAGCAGTTTTCTCTAGTGATCGTGTTTCGCCTCTGTGATGTTCCAAAGCCTTCCCCAACTCTACGTAACCCTTCTAAGACATCCCAGGGCACTATATATAGACTCCAGAAGCTCAAATATTCGAACATTACTCCATATAATCCCAGTATCTTCTCCATTAAATGAAAATATCTTCCACGGATAATTTCCCTTTTTGAATTTATCACGTTGTTTACTGGCCATAGACACACTCCAAAATGTTCTAAATATCTTCAGAAGGAGTCCAACTCACTCCAGATACACGCCAGACACATGAAATCCCGTGACTTTCTCCATGAAAGTACGTCCCCTGTTTTGGAAAATCTCCGTAAATAAAGAGATTTGATCTTCTAAGAATACTTCGGAGACACGTATGCAGCCCTATTTACATGGTAAGAGTTTTATATTCCATTAAACTCTTAAGAATACACCCAAAAATATCGCCACAAACTCTCGCAGTTGAGAGTAAAATTTCCCGCCAACAATCAAATTCAAACATAGAAGATGGAGTGCCCTTATCCAAATACGGTGTGCGAATAGCAAATGGGTGTTGTGGATGAATTTGGGATACACATATCCATGGGTGCTCCTTAGCCAAATCTTGTGTCCGTATAGCAAATGTCCTCCGGGGTTGCTCCGAGTGATTTTTCCAGCCGAATTTTCCAACAATATTTATTCCCAAAAAATACCTACAAACACAAAAAACACCATAATAAGTACGAAATCGAGTACCAACAATACAGAAAATTGAGGACAACTTAGACACAAAAATGTGTCTATCAAATACCCCCAAACTCATTATTTGCTAGTCCTCGAGCAAATCTAATTTAGAAAATAAAATGACTACACTTAGCACGTGCAGCAAGCCGTTAAACCGCTAGGTGGCCCTAGCCGTGGAGTGTTGTCTCTGGAGGGTTTACCAGAGGTGTACCCACAAAACCATTACTCTAGACCTTAGTATCTACTCGGAACCTTGGAAGGCACTAAATAATCTCCTTGGTTGGCATACAATCATTGACTATAGGAGGAAGTACCCTGATGCGAAATTCCAATTGATGTACACGAGTTTGCACTCATCATACTAAAATTCATACATAAGTGACATAGCTCTACTCAGATAGTTTCTAGACATCATAACCGGAGTCAACCAATCACATGGAAAGATTAAGAAGATGGATAAACAGAAAAATAGATGGTTCAAAGTGAACGATGCTTCCCATATCTGTCTAAAGGCCTCTGCCAAGATGAACCTATCCTAATGGACTGAGATACGGATCTGACTAATATCAACACAACTGGCATATACAAGGGGACCAGTGATCGATAAACCTAACTCAAGGTCAACACAACTGGCATATACAAGGGCACCAGTGGTCGACTTCATTGAATTTATTCTGGTTGGTCTGATGGTCTGGTCTCAAACTTTTTTTTTTTTTTTTTGGTATCTCAATCACCCTATTTCACCTAGCAATGATAACAACTTGAGTCTTGTCCCCCACCAAATTACTTAAGAAATAAAAACAGAAGGGATTAGGATTCAACGAGTTATGGCGAAACTACCATGTTTTTTTTTAATTCTAACACCTGAGCTCTGTGCTTTTACGAATAGACTCTTTAGATGTTTCCATCTAATCAGATTGGTTTCTCAACTCCTACAAACAAGTTGTTCCCATCCACTTAGATTGGTTAGTGCCAACCTTAATAAGCATAAATTTCTAGGCTCTGGAGTTTATTTATTGCAACTAAAAGCTAACAAAAAGTTTCTTCCCCACCCCCAAACTTAAATCTAACATTGTCCTCAATGTTTCTAATGAAAGAGCAATACCAAAAAGCAAAGTAACATGAGGAATCAGTAAAGAGAGAAGTCGGAAAGATAGTACCTGGGTGAAGAGAGAAATCAAAAACTAATATATAAACAACATACAATCGTCTCGATGGCCAATCAAGGGTAAACAGGGTCCTCCAGAGGGACCTCCTCAACATCACATGTAGGAAACAACTCTAAAAAGGGTTTCAATCTCTGACCATTAACATTTGAAGAACTACTACCATCTGATGTCTCGATCTCAACAGCTCCATGAGAAAATACACTGCGAACAATAAAAGGACCCGTCCACCGAGAACGTAACTTCCCAGGAAAAAGATGCAAGCGGGTATCATACAGAAGAACTTTTTGACCTGGAGAAAATGACTTTCTTAAAATATTCTTATCATGCACAAGTTTCATTTTGTTCTTATACTCCTTGCACTATCGTAAGCATCTATACGAATCTCTTCCAACTCATTGAGCTGGAGTTTCCCATGGGCTCCTGCCTTGTCAAGTGAAAAATTTAGCTGTTTAACAGCCCAATAAGCTCTATGTTCTAACTCAACAGGTAAATGACATGCTTTGCCGTACACAAGCCGATAAGGCGACATTCCAATGGGGGTCTTAAACGCAATACGGTAAGCCCATAAGGCATCAGTAAGCCTAGACGACCAGTCTTTCCGATAAGGATTAAATGTTTTCTCTAATATAAGCTTTATCTCCCTATTGGAAACCTCTACCTGACCACTAGTCTGTGGATGATATGGGGTAGCTATCTTATGTGTAATACCATATTTCTTCATCAAAAACCTAAAAGGTCCATTACAAAAGTGCGACCCTCCATCACTAATTATAGCTCGCGGTATACCAAAACGTGTAAGTATATTATTTTTCAAGAACTCAATCACAACCCTATGGTCATTAGTTTTACACGCAACCGCCTCAATTCACTTAGAGACACAGTCTACAACGACAAGGATGTAAAGGTTACCAAAAGAATTAGGAAACTGACCCATAAATTCAATACCCCACACGTCAAACACCTCAACAACTAAAATAGGGTTCAAGGGCATCATGTTCCTACAGGAAATGGTTCCTAATTTATGGCAACGCTCACAAGTAACACAGTGACTATGGGAGTCTTTAAACAATGAAGGCCAATAAAATCCACACTGCAATATCTTAGCAGCAGTCTTCTTAGCACTAAAGTGACCCCCACAAGCATGATCATGACAAAAGGAAATAATACTGGACTGGTCACTCTCAGGTATACATCTCCTAATAATCTTGTCTGGACAATACTTAAACAGATAAGGATCATCCCAAAAGAAGTGCTTCACCTCGGCTAAAAACCTAGAACGATCTTTTTTACCCCAATGTTGGGGCATTCGACCAGTAACAAGATAATTCACTATATTCGCATACCAAGGTGCTTGGGTAACAAAGAAAAGTTGTTCATCAGGAAAACTATCCCTAACAGGAGAAGAATCATTAAGGGTATCCACAACAAGCCTAGACAAGTGGTCTGCTACTACATTTTCCGCACCTTTTTTGTCTCTAATGTCTAAGGAAAATTCCTACAACAATAGGATCCATCTAATCAATCTAGGTTTAGTATCCTTCTTGGAAAGAAGATACTTCAAAGCAGCATGATCAATAAAGATTATGACCTTAGAACCTAAGAGGTAGGATCTAAACTTGTCTAAGGAAAAAACAACATCTAATAGTTCCTTCTCCGTAGTGGTATAGTTCAACTGGGCATCATTCAGAGTTTTGCTAGCATAGTAAATCACATGAAGTAACTTATTTTCTCGCTGATCTAGCACAACACCAATAGCATAATCTGAAGCATCACACATGATCTCAAAGGGTAGGTTCCAGTTGGGTGCCTGGACTATGGGGGCGGTCGTGAGTAAATTCTTAAGATTCTCAAAAGCCTTTAAACAAGCATCATCAAAGACAAACTTAACGTGTTTTGCAAGCAAATTGCAAAGAGGTCAGAAATTAAGCTAAAATCCTTAATGAATCGACGATAAAAACCTGCATGCCCTAAGAATGACCTAATATCTCTTACGGTTTTTGGGACCTGTAAAGTTTTAATGAGGTCAACTTTGGATCTATCTACCTTTATACCCTTCGAAGATACGATATGCCCTAGAATAATTCCTGAACAAACCATGAAGTGACATTTCTCCCAATTAAGCACTAAATTCTCTTCCTTACACCTAGTCAACCCTAATGACAAATGATGCAAGCACTCATCGAAAGATGAACCAAACACTGAAAAATCATCCATAAAGACCTCTAAGAACCGTTCTACCATGTCTGAAAATATGCTCAACATACAACGCTGAAAAGTCGCAAGGGCATTACATTGCCCGAAAGGCATGCGTCTATACGCAAAGGTACCAAAGGGACAGGTAAAAGTGGTTTTCTCTTGGTCTTCTGGGGCTATGACAATCTAATTATAACCGCAGTATCCATCTAAAAAGCAATAGTGGCTACGTCCAGCTAATCTCTCTAGCATTTGGTCGATGGAGGAAAGGGGAAAGTGGTCCTTCCTAGTGACCTTGTTCAATTTCTTATAGTCAATACAGACACGCCAACCGGTGGTCACCCGGGTTGGGATTAACTCATTGTTATCATTCTGGACTACAGTAATACCGGATTTCTTGGGAACAACCTGAACGGGGCTGACCCACTTACTGTCTGAAATGGGGTAGATAATGCCTGCATTTAACAGCTTAAGAACCTCGGTTCGAACTACTTATTTCATATTAGGGTTCAGCCGACGTTGCATCTCCCTAGAAGGTTTGGTGTCACTCTCTAAATAGATCTAATGCATACAATCAGTAGGACTTATACCCTTAATGTCTGTTATGGTCCACCCTAAAGCTTCCTTGTTATTCTGAAGGACAATCACTAGCCTACTTTCTTGATCACTATCCAAGTCGAATGCTATAATCGCAGGTAAAGTGTCAGATGGGCCTAAAAATACATACTTCAGGGAATCTGGTAATGGTTTAAGGTCCAACTTAGGAGGCTTTTCTAACGAAGGAACTAGGGTAGACTCAGAAACGGGTAGAGGTTCGAACTTAGGTTTCCATCCATTACTAGTGTCTATCAAAGGGGTTGAATCTAACAAATCATTCACCTCATTAATCACATCGTCATCATCAAAATCAATCCCAAAGTGGGCTAGGCATTTCTCTAATGGATCTTCTAACAAAGTGTTTGGTAATGACTCCTCGACTAATGTTCTTATCATGTTCACCTCTTCTATGTTCGAGTCATCTAGTTCAGATGGTAGTTTACTAATATTAAAAATGTTCAGATCAATAGTCATATTACCAAAAGACAAATTCATAATACCATTTCGACAGTTAATGATCGCATTGGATGTAGCTAAAAACGGGCGACCTAAAATTACTGGTATTTGGTTTTCTGGGTCAGGGACAAGTTGGGTATCTAGGATAACAAAATCCACTGGATAAATAAACTTGTCGACCTCAATAAGAACGTCCTCGATCACACCACGAGGAATTTTAACGGACCTATCAGCTAACTGAAGTGTCATCTGGGTAGGTTTCATCTCACCAAGTCCTAGCTTAAGGTACACATGGTATGGCAGTAAGTTCACACTGGCTCCTAAGTCAAGCAAAGCTTTCTCGACACGGTATTTACCTATTGTGCAAGAAATAGTAGGGGACCCTGGGTCTTTATACTTAGGAGTAGTGGTATTCTGATAATAGAACTCACATGACTAGCTAGGAAGGCTTTCTTCTGGACACTAAGTTTTCGCTTTCGCGTACACATATCCTTAAGAAACTTGGCATAAGCGGGAATCTGCTTAATCGCATCTAACAAGGGAGGTTGATAGTAACCTGCTTAAAAACCTCCAATATATCATTAAAGTTGGACTCCCTCTTAGTTGGAACTAGCAGCTGGGGGAACGGGGCTCTGGGAACAAAGCCGGGCTCAGCATGACCCTCATTGGTCTCTTTGGAGACTCTATCAGTCTCCTCATTTTCTGGCTCAGAAGGGTGAACTACACATGTTCACTATCAGGCATGGCAACCTTATTGTCAACTTTCTTTCCACTCCTAAGGGTTGTTATAGAATTCACATGATTGTACGATTTCTCTCCTTTAGGGTTAGGATCAGTTTGACTAGGGAACTTCCATCTTCTCTTTCACTAAGAAACTTAGCTATTTGGCCGACTTGAAGTTCTAAGTTAGCAAGAGTGGGAATTATTCTTAAAATTCTGCCTGGTTTCTTCTTGAAAACCACAGTGGTTCTTTGATAACATCTCATGGTTCTTTGCTAACATAGTAAGGGTTTCTTCTAAGGTGGAGATCTTTTTCTCATTCTGAAACTGGGGTTGACCTGAAGAGTTCTTAGCATAACCAAAACCTGGGGGAGGCTGAGAATTACTAGACTGTCCTTGATTCTGACCCTTAGACCAAGAAAAATTAGGATGGTTTCTCCAACCAGGGTTGTAAGTCTCTGAGTATGGGTCAAACTTCTAACGATTCTCAAAACTAGCATTTTTATAGACATCATGGGCTTGCTATTCACTAACCTGACCTTCCCAAAATGAGTTATTGGGTTCTACTCCACAACTAGACACTTGAGAGGCTCTAAGCCTATCACCAGGTTCAACAAGAGACCTATGTTTAGGATGATTCAATTCCAAAGATTCTAACCTTCTAGACAAAGCAGCAAACTTAACATCAGACCCGAAGATTGTATCTACCATATTGGTGCTACTTCTATTGACCAAGAGTCTTTTGGGGGGTTCAACACAAGACTCCCATTGCTGGGATTTTTCAGCGACAGCTCCTAAGAAGGTGAAAGCATCATCAACACTTTTACTAGTGAACTCTCCAGCACACATAGACTCAACCATGGCTTTGGTTGAATAGTCTAAACCATCATAAATAGTCTCTACGAGTTTCATCTTATCAAATCTATGGTGAGGACACTGGGATAGGAGATCATTGAATCTCTCTAAGAACCTATAAAGAGACTCTCCCTCTTGTTGCACACTAGCACTAATTTTCTGCCTAACAGACGCAGTTTTATGCTTAGGGTAGAATTTCATGTAGAAAGCAGCAATAAGTTCCTGCCATGTTTCAATGGATTTAGATGGTAGGTTATTCAGCCAGGTCTTGGCTTTATCTCTCAAGGAAAAGGAAAACATCTAAAGTGTCAAGACTTCATCAGTAAGGTCTTTTATTCTAATTGTCCCATAAATTTCCTCAAAGTCCCTAATATGAAAATAAGGGTTCTCATCATCTTTCCCTAAGAATATAGGGATCATCTGAAGAATACTAGGTTTTATCTCGAAATTAGTCGTAGTGGCTGGAAATTTAATGCACGAAGCTCGGGTGGACCTAATTGGGAACATGTAATCTTTCAAAGTTTCCATCGCTGGCACATCTGAAGTACTAGGGGTATTTTCCTCACGAAGAGACAGATTCTCAAAACTGAAGTTTCCAAAAACAGGGCTCTCAAAAGAAGAGTCTTCGAGCTCCCCGCCTTCACAAGAAGAACTAATAGGTTTATCACTAATCAAACGACCTAGAGTGTTTCTTTTCCACGCCCGCTCTTTAATAACCTTGGGCATACACTAGAAAAACAAAGGAAAAAAAAGAAAGAAATCCTAAAAGGAAGGGAAGTTCTATGCAAACACAAAGCAGGCTGACTCCACCAAAACAAACCTAAAGATTTCTATCAAACAAAAAGCATGATGGCTCCACTTAGATTGTTTCTAGACCAGCTTCTAATCCTTCGAAAGGGAATTCGTTAAAATTTAAGCAAACCCCTATGGAATCAATCCGAGTTTAAGTAAGTTGAATCGAGACGAGGGAAGCTCAATGGAGCTTTGATACCCAAGGCCTCACCGGCGTTACAAGGCGGCGTATTCAACTCGCAGAGACCATCATGAACTTTGAAGCATGCTTAAAAAAGTAACCCATATTTTTCGAATGACTTTCCTATTAAGCTCGTTACCCTATAGGTCTCGTTCTAGTCAAATTTTAGGCTTAGGTTCGCGTTTGGTTTCGTTTTCCTAAGGCGGGAAAGAAGGGAACGGTGATGAAATCCGAACCCTTATCTTGTATGGCCAGTCCTTTCCATTTACTAGGAAATTAAAGCAGCCATTTTCAAATCCTCAGCATATATGCAAACGAAGGAATACAGTAACTCGCTGACAGGAGATTCGCGAGTGTTTCGACTAACTTACCTCCCGTACCAGACGGGGGATGAACCGCTGAAGTCGACTCGGGCCACGAATCCTATTTCATGTAGGAACCCGAGGGGCCTAGGCGATATCGTAATCGCCGTCCTTCTCTGCAAACAGTTTATATTTAAACTACCCTTCCGTAGGGTTTTAAAAAAATAAAGTCCCAAAGTCCAAAGTTCAAAGTCCGAAAATAAAGTCCAAAAGAAAAAGATAATCTAAAATAAATAAATAAAATATTGTCTCTCTCTCTCTCTCTTTTTTTTCTTTTAATTAATTTTTATTCTCCTTTTCTTTCACTCCTTTCGCTTTGCTTTTACTCCAGATCTTTAAGTATTCACCAAAAGCTTTGGCAAATTTTTCTTTCGCTCCAAATTCCAAAATCTGTAAGGAAAAGACAAAAACTCAGAAACGTAAAGAAGAACAAATAAAATAAAAATGAAAAACAAATAAAAACCTAAAAAAAAAAATCTAAAAACTCTAGCCTAAAGACAAGTCCGCGTCGGCGGCGCCAAAAATTGATGTGATTTCAAATTGAGTTGTAGTATAGGTTCGTTGAGACTTGTGAAAGCAATATATTTTAGATTTAATTTTTAAGACTAAAAATATAGCAAACTTAAATAAAAGTGATATGAAAAATATGGAGAAGACTGAGGCTATGGAATCCACTATTTACCAAAATCAAAGTGATTTATATTCTCTAATTATAATCATGCAAATCATGCATTCAAATTGATTCTTAATACTGCAATAGTTGATTTTTTAGAAATAAAAATTGTAGATCGAAAGTATGAGACATCAAAACCCTAGGCTAGCATGCTCCATCAATTGAAATGACAATTGTTTAACAAAAACCATTTTATCAATTTATTTATCTAGGCAAATAATCATATAATAATTGCATAAATTAGAGATTACCACTTTTCATTGGTGAATTAGATTCCTCATTCTCCCCAGAGGATGGGGTTTAGCTCATCATTATGAAAACACGCTCAAAATTCATTTCTTATTGCTCAAAGGTGGTGTACAAATGATGAAATGGGAGAAACAATGATAACCAGGTTTGCAACAGTTATAAGTGTTACAAACTGGAAAGAACGATACAGAGGATGTGTCACTGTTATTGTAACTCTAAGACTGTCGCTGAGCAGTCGCAAATACTGTAGGAAAAACGACTGCTTCTGTGGGTCAATGTTCTTCGTGTTCTTCAATGGCAGCAGCAACAGAAGTTTTCTCTGGTGATCGTGTTTCGCCTCTGTGATGTTCCAAATCCTTCCCCAACTCTCCGTAACCCTTCTAAGACATCCTAGGGCACTATATATAGACTCCAGAAGCTCAAATATTCGAGCATTACTCCATATAATCCCCGTATCTTCTCCATTAAATGGAAATATCTTCCGAGGGATAATTTCCCTTTTTGAATTTCTCACGTTGTTTACTGGCCATAGACACACTCCAAAATGTTCTAAATATCTTCAGAAGGAATCCAACTCACTCCAGATACACGCCAGACACATGAAATCCCATGACTTTCTCAATGAAAGTACGTCCCCTGTTTTGAAAAATCTCCGTAAATAAAGAGATTTGATCCTCTAAGAATACTTCGGAGACACGTACGCAACCTTGTTTACATGGTAAGATTTTTATATTCCATTAAACTCTTAAGAATACACCCAAAAATCTCGCGACAAACTCTCGCAGTTGAGAGTAAAATTTCCCGTCAACAATCAAATTCAAACGTAGAAGATGGAGTGCCCTTATCCAAATACGGTGTGCGAATAGCAAATGGGTTTTGTGGATGAATTTGGGATACACATATCATGGATGATCCTTAGCCAAATCTGGTGTCGGTATAGCAAATGTCCTCCGGGGTTGCTTCGAGTGATTCTTCTAGCCGGATTTTCCAACAATATTTATTCCCAAAAAATACCTACAAACACACAAAACACCATAATAAGTACGAAATCGAGTACCAACAATACAGAAAATTGAGGCCAACTTAGACACAAAAATGTATATATCAATATACTCTAGAAGAAATCCTTGCTGCAAAGCAAAATTCTGACGGCTTAAATGCTATCATACATGCCATTACCCCAGATCTTCAGCATCATGTGACTACGTGCTTAAAGTCTAAAGATGCTTGGGATATCTTAGAAACCGTATTTGAAGGGAATACACGTGAAAAGGAATCTAGGCTTCAAAACCTAAATTCTGATTGGGAAAACCTTCGTATGGAAGATGAAAAATAATTTGATGAGTTTAATCACAAAATATCCGAAATTGTTAATGCATCCTTTGCATTGGATAAGACTATTCCTGAAAAGGACATTGTGATGAATATTCTCAGATCTCTGCCATCCAGATACGATTCTAAGAAGCATGCCATCGTTGAAGGAAATAACCTTGACACTCTTTCCAGAAATACTCTGGTTGGGAAATTAAATATCTTTGATCATGAGCATACATCCAAATCTAGAAAGGATGTTGCGATCAAAACACAAAAGAACACTAAATTATTTAATAAAAGTAAAAGTGTTTGCATCTCTGAAGATGATCTTTCTGAGGCTGATTCATCAGATGAAGATCTTGACAAGTCAGCTTCGTTGATCACAAGACATTTTAGGGATCTTCTTTTGAAGAGAAGTAAACGGTTCTCCAGAGATAAATCCAAGTCATCAGATAAACCCCATAATCATGATCCTCATAAAAATAGGGATAATGATGATACTGATGACAAGGATATGCCTCAGTGCTTTAAGTGTAAAGGTTATGGTCATTTTGCAAATGAGTGTCCAAATCGAAAGAAATACAATGGGAACAAAGGTTCTTGCTGCAACTCTTGATGAAATGTCTGACAACTATGATTCTAATGAAGACGAAAATTCAAGTATTACACTTCTTTGTGAAAATATTGATTTTGATAATTGTAGCAATACATACATCAATCTTGATATTCTTTCAGAAGAGAACTCAACCAATCTGGAAGAAAAAATTGACCTTTCCACTGGAAACTCTCTGTCTAATTTTTCAGGTTCTTCTATGTGTCTACAGCTTGCACATATCGGATACCTGAATCATATTCCAGGTTGACATGCTCATATTGGTCGCTCAAGGGTCATGAACTACCAAAGTGTTACAATTACAAACACAAATTGAGACATGTTAATAAACTTCCTCTCACAAACCCGTATGCATATGGATACTCCAAGCATCATGTCAACTGATGGAAAATATTTTAATATGATTGTTAAGCCATCAATCACTAAGGAAAAATAAAAATCTCTGATACCTCCAACTTTGAAAAGAAAAAATAGGAACGTGAGGAAGCCAAGAGTTGTTCCTTCAAATTCTCAGAAGTTTTCTGATTTTCTTGAAGAGTTGAAGGAGTCAAGAAAGGAGATTCAACAAATAAAGGCTTTTGTTATGAGAACTCTTGAAATTCAGAAGGCCATGGTTCGACATCATCAGCCTAGAAGGTTTGTTAGAATTGACTCATTTCTTCACGAACCATATGTTCCCATGGTTGTTGACGACAATGAGTTCGGGGACGATAAAGAATTTTTCAAAGGTATCGATGTCTAGGAAAAATTCTTATGAGAATTTTATTCTTATGTTTTTAAGAAGAATAACTAGAGTTTAGAATAGCCATTATTGTGATTACACATAGCTATGTCCAAAGATTTTCATCTTCAATGTTTTTAGATTTATTTGTTTAAATTCTAAAGTTTGTTTGGAAGATGATTTTTGCAGTATTAATCTTTATGGTTTTATATATTGGAATTTGTAATGGGATATCTGTGTTTGCGTCCGTGAACTATGATTGTCCCATACGTGGTCCACAGTTAAGTCTGTAATATGTCGATATGCAAGTATTGATAAAAGATTGAATGAACTTTTGACAAACAAAAGTTAAGCCTTTTATGTCATTATGCAAGTATTGATGGAAGAAAGAATGAGCTTTTGTTTACAAAGATTAAGTTTATTATATGTCATTGTGCAAATAGTGATGAAAGATAGAATGAATCTTCGTGCAGTATTGATCTTCCCAGATCCATATTTCTTATGTATATACTGTGCGGATCCGTAAGTTCTCTTATGTTGAGCATTTTCGATTAAATTAATCATGGGTTTTCTTGTGGTCAATTTAATTGAGTATTTTGGATACAAATTAATGTTTGATGTGATTTGTTAATGTCCAAAGAAATCCTTCTTTTCTTGTGAAAGTAAGGTCGCTCTTGTTGTTCTTTCGGGAATGACATTTTATGCGGGAGAGTTCTTAATTCAACTTGTGCTTAATTGCCAAATCTTTGTGGGGAATGAGGCTATGGAATATTATAGGGGTTATCTTGTATCTTTATAAACTCCTTGATGAACGCATTTAGCTTCGGCTATATGTTTGCATCTAAAAAGTTGATATGTGCTTTCTTTTGGTCATGAAGTGTCTCTATGGAAATTTCATTAGGATCCCACTAGTTTTCGTACGTTTGCCAATTTTATTGACAAAAATGGGGAGAATTAATGTGTAGTTCACACTACAAATACATATGGTTTTCGGATCATTATGTAAGGGGGAGTGGTTTTCATGTGAGATGAAGTATTGACTAAGGGGGAGTGATACATATCACCATAGTATTGTTGTCAAAGTTGTGATACAATTGAACTTTGATGCTGTGTAATAATACTATGACACTGGGTAACAATGATTGAGAGCTTTTGTTTTCTCATTGTTATGGCTAAGGATCTTCAACAACGATGCTGCTGATTTGAATATCTTTGGAATCATTGGAGTACTTGGAAGTGATGAAGATTTCGAGTAAAGTTGAAGAACCAAGGAGACCATGCAGGTGGAAGAGAAGCTGCAAAGTTTATTTATTTTGTAATCCATATGTATTGATAGTTTTGTCACTAAAATTAACAAAGGGGGAGATTGTCAGAGCACTGCTCGGTCGAACTCGTAAGTGTTGCTATCTCAAGCTTGTTTGTCAAGTTTAGTTGCCAAAACTATAAGTCTTGATTTCTAGTCTACTTATAGCGAAGTCTACTTATTTCTAGTCTTGATTTTTAGTCTACTTGTTTGTCAAGTTTAGTTGAGCTCTAGAATCCACGGCGTTCATCATGCAAAGACGAAGAACTACTCAAGGAATTGGTGGAACTTCATCGACTAAAAGGTATGTGGAGACTTGAACTTATCTGTCACTCAAAAGTCTATCTACTCTATCTCCTATCTTGAGACAAAAGTCGTATTTATATATAGACTTCGATTATGCACATTTGCTATTTTGAGACGAGTCTATCTCGCTTATCTATTTCTCGAAATATGTGTTGGTAAGCTTTCGCTTTGGCCAAGTTCATCTTTACAAGTGACGAAAATCATGTTGATTATTTCAATATCTTGAAAATCACTTTGATGAAAAATAGTGTATGAATAACCAATATTTAACATCCTCTAAGAATGTTTCAATGATTGAAATGAGAGTTTAGAATATATAACCTTGAATGGATATAAACACTGTATGTGAACTCATACTCGTGTAAGTCCAAAATCCTTGAACTAAAGTATGCATACTTTACTGGTTCAGGATATCCTGAAGCTAAGTCTGCGTACCCGTACGCGTACTTCCGGAAGTTCACAACCCGTGAATTTCTGTTGGAGTTTGTGATCTGAAAGAAACTCAATCCAGGTACTTAAGTATGCGTACCGGTATGCATACTTGAGGGGTTATTTTCTTAAAACGGTTTATTCGTGAACTAAGACATATATAAATTAATGAATGCATATTTGCAAACCGTTGCTATAATGTTCATGAATCGATTCGAGTGAATCAAAATCGTTTTTGTTTCGATTGTGTCTTATATACTTCTATGAGATCTAAGCAATTGAACAATTCTCTAACTAGTTCTTATGAGTCATTTGAACTAGTTATGGTGAAGATGAATAAGGTTGATATGAAAGTGCTCATATGGCTAACTATTGGTTAACTACTATTGAACCAACTAGGTGTACACGTTTAGGTACGGTTACACAAACCTAAATGAACGTGCATTTCATTTGTGTATAACAAGCTAAGTTCGATATAACGTTTGAAAGATATTAGCTTGAATCTAATCAGGTTTTCATCTAACGGTGGATATTTAATGCTTTGTTACCAAGGTAACTTAGATTGCAAACCCTGATTTGGAGACTATATAAAGGAGAACTCTAGCAACTGGGAAACCTAATCCCCACACCTCGTGTGTGATACTAGTTGTATAAGCTAGAGTGGATTCTCCTTTAACCTTAGGTTTCTACCGAGACCGTGTAGGTTAACGACTTGAAGACTTCATTCGAATTGTGAAGCCAAACCCAACTATTTTCTCTGTAGTTGTGTGATCTGATTTTGCTGTCTATATCGTGATTGAGTACAATCGTAAGATTGGATTGAGATTAATTTCTCCGATAGGCAAGATAGAAAAGTAGTCACAAACATCTTTGTCTCATTGTTTGTAATTCCACAATATCTTGTTTTGATAGTCGATTAAGATTATTGTGAGGTGATTGATATCTCTAGGTTGTTCTTCGGGAATATAAGTCTGGTATATCAATTGGTTCATGTTCACCTTGATTTATCAAAAGACGGAACAAAACTCGTAGGTGTTTCCGTGGGAGACAGATTTATCTATTATTGTAGACTTTTCTGTGTGATACAGATTTGTTTATTAAAGTCTTCGACTTTGGATCGTAGCAACTCTTAGTTATGGGTGAGATCAACTAAGGGAATCAAGTGCGTAGTATCCTACTGGGATCAGAGACGTAAGGAGCGCAACTGTACCTTGGATCGGTGTGAGATTGATTGGGTTTCAATTACATTCCAAACCGAAGTTAGTTTGTAGTAGGCTAGTGTCTGTAGCGGCTTAATACAATGTGTGTTCAATCTGGACTAGGTCCCTGTAGTGGTTGGATATACAGATACAGATCAGATTGATAGGGATAAAGATTATTGAAGAAGGATAGAAAGAATTAGAGGGTTAGAACGAAGAACAGACGAATTAGAGGATGAAGAAGACATAGACAAAGAGATAGAATAACTGGGAGAGATTAATTCATTTCATAATTGATTATCCTTCCTTACAACAAACACAACCTATATAGCTGTAGAAATGACCCACAATACAAGTACCCATACTACCCTTAAAGTAATAATAAACTACCACAATTACCCTTTCTATCCTACCCCAGGTACATGACAAATACCCACCTCTCCAAATCATCCTTGTCCGCAAGAATGAGAAACGATCTTGGCCGTAAGGGAATGAGAGCTGGGACCGGCTAATGGAATGCATTGTTGCTGCAGGTTTTTCACGGATGCAGGCCCTACAAGAAATGTAACTTATAATCTCAGCACAAAGCCCATAACAAGTGGTCTCCTCTTGTGAACTGGTTTTGTCTTCCAAAATAATTAGTGGAATCAAGCCACTGGTGCTTATTATCTTAAGGTTAAACAAACCACCATCTTCTTAAGTCGCTTCCCAGTGGGTACTAAAAGAAGCATAATTTGTAGTGCTAATATTGGCCAAGGTCCCATCGCAACCATGAATAACTTCAAAAATGTCACTGCTACCTACTGTGAAAGCACCCAGGAGAATAAGAGGTCCTTTGATATTACCAGCTGCTCGAGGATGATGAATTGTAATGAGTTGAGGTGAAGCAGATAGTTTGGTGAACAACGCTGGCCAATAACATCCAAGGAGGGCTATGTACCCTTTTCTGTGTAGTCTGTATACGGGAGTGCCATGTAATGTGGTGAAAACAATTACATGTACAAAAACCAACCTGAGCAGAGCATCTCTGGTGATATGATGTTTAATTGAACGTGGAGTTGAAACTATAATGAGTGTCGAGTATTTGTTCAGCAACCAACTCCCATTTCCAACATTCCATGAGCTTAAAAGGGACAAGACTTCTAACTGCATCTCCAAGGCACGATCTTTCCTATTCACCTCCACATCGTCATAAGACTTACATGAAATCCTGCATATGACTTCCTTAGCACCACCAAACACCCCATGCTTCAGTTGTCCTACTATTGCACCCACAACTTCCTTGTGCCGATGGTTGAGCCCTTTATCAAACACGACTTTACCAAGCACAACACCATCAATGACTCCACTGTCTCCTATGTAAATTTCTATTTGAATCACCATGAAGAAACACCTCAGATGTGCATTTTTTTGCCCAGTGAAAACACCAGTAGCTTTCTTACTTATTTCCTCCAACAACTCTTGTGTAATGCTCTCACCATTCTTAAATACAACTAGTATCACTACGATCCCACTACTCTTACAAGGAATTTTCTCCATCCTAAACACCATTCATGGATGCCAAAACCAATACAGCAAGGTGCTCCAGGTTGTGACTCAGTGACAATCAATACATAGTCGTTGTCATTTCCCATACTCCATAATCCAAGATAGAATACAGTGAAACCCAACTGAGATGAGAAAACCAAATAGTTAAATTTTCTTATAATGATCAGTTTGCACATTAGAAGCATAACACCAACTGGTAAGAGTGTTTCCATCTTCTTGAACCCCTGTAAAGCTCCCTTCCTTTGAATGTTACTGATATCTCCAACAAGTAGTTGATAACGAGGTTCTTGTGCATGGCCAGATTTATGTTCCTTTGTAATATGAAGTCTCAAAATAGTACAAAGAATGTGAATTTGTTGCAGGGCTCCATCAAACAACTTGCAATCCTCTAAGATGTCACCATTTTGTAACAACAAAAACACATACCTACTATACTCAGCTATCATTTTTGACCTCTTAAGAACAATAATACAAGGATCAAGAATATCTAGGCAGAAGTTAGTACTCCTTATGATCAGGTTCAGCAACCTGCCTCTATCTAATACTCTTCCAGCAGTATCCTGGTTAACACAGAGGCGGCTTCCGCCACTCGAACTGAGCATTACACCCTCAGACCTTTCAAGTAATCCATATCCCAACTGCAAATTAAGATATTCTTTGCTACAGCTGAAACCCTTTTTTCGATTACCAAACATATGATCAATAAGCTCATGGGTGTTCTCAAACACTTCAGTTGTAGTCACTGTACCACTACCTTGCTTCAACATTTCTTCAGGGAGCTTGCAAACACCCTGACTGGTACTATTTTTCATAAACACACAAACATTTGGATACCCCAATAATAATTGTGAACAAAACCCATGTGCTAGAATTAGCTCATAAACCAAATTCTCGTTATAATCATTCATCCAAGTTAACCCCGTAAGAACCAACATACCAGAAGTAAGAATATTCAACCATAATTTAGAACTAATCTTAATCGATCCTAGCCACCTTCCTCGATCAAATACCTTTCCAGTAACATACACGCGAAATTGGAAACATCGTGCGCTGAAACTACGCTTTAAAATGAACTCATTCAGAACAAGAAAACCCAAAATAAGTGTATCAAAACTGAAATGAAAACTGCAGCTTTTGTAATGAGAACTGATCATTTCAACCCACTTTCCTGGATCAAATAAGGTTCGAGCCAATTCAAAGCTACAGCAAAAACATGTTCCACTACACAGTTTGTTCTCGAAACACATCTCCATAAATGGGAGTGAAAACAGTTTACTAGACCTTCTCACATAATTAGACTTCTCAAAATGAAGAGCAACATCCCTAGCCAATTCTAATAAGGAAAGGAATGGTTTACCCTCCTGAATTTGATGAGGAGAAACTAATTGTTAGAGCATAGCTCGGTCGACCTCGCATGCGTTGCTAAATCAAGCATGTTTGTCAATGTTAGTGATCAAAACTATGAGTCTTGATTTCTAGTCTATTATAGCTAAGTCTCAGACTAGGATAGAAAAGTGTAGTTGAGCTCAAGGACTTCATGGAGATTCATCATACAACGACGAAGATATACTCAAGGAACCGTGGAACTTCATCAACAAAAAGGTATGTAGAGACTTGAACCTATCTATCACTCAAAAGTCTATCTATTCTATCTCATACTTCTTATGAGACAAAATTCGTATACTATACAGACCGGATCATACACATTTGACATTTCGAGCTGAGTATACTCTACTTATCTTTTTCTCGAAATCGTGTGTTGGTAAAGCATTTCGCTTTGATCGGGTTTATATTCACCTAGTGACGAAAGTCATAATGTTTCAATCACTTTGAAAATCGCTTTGACGAGAAATAGTGTAACAACTATATAACATCCTCTAAGAATGTTTCAATGGTTGGAATGAGA
This sequence comes from Papaver somniferum, assembly GCF_003573695.1. NCBI lineage: Eukaryota > Viridiplantae > Streptophyta > Magnoliopsida > Ranunculales > Papaveraceae > Papaver > Papaver somniferum. The sequence goes on along the minus strand of NC_039362.1, from coordinate 161,827,116 downwards.
GTTTAGGTATATATAACCAATGATGGATATAAGCATTGTGCGGTAACACATATGTGCATAAGTCCCATTCCTTAATCCGAAGTTTTCGAACTTTGTTGATTGAGAGAAACCGGAGGAATTGGCTTTTCCAAGTCCGCGAACTTAGTTTACGAACTCAGTCCGCGAACTAACGAAAGTTCTTGTACCGAAAATTTCTGTTGGGATTTCCAAAAACTCGTTTGTGTGTTAAGTCCGCGAACTCAGTCCGCGAACCTAGTCCGCTAACTGGCGGAAGTTCTCGACCCGAGAATTTCTGCTGAGTTTGGAAAACTCTGCCGGTTATCTTAAGTCCGCGAACTTGTTTGTGAACTTAAGTGGTTATAATCTAAAGATGTGCTCTGAACATGAAACTTAAATTACTAAGGAATGCTTTATGCAAACCATGGCTAAAGTTCATGAGCCGATTCAATCGAATCGAATCATCTTTGTTTCAATTGTGTCTTGTGTAGTTACATAATATTTCATAACAATTGAACAACTCTCTAACTAGTTCATTTGAAGTCAATTGAACTAGTTATGGTGAAGAAGAACAAGGTTAATATGAAAATCTCATATGGTTAACCTTTTTGGGTTACCATATTGAACCAACATATACGTACACGTTTGGGCATGGGTTTCACGAACCCAGTAAACGTATACCTCAAGTGTGTGTGACAAGCTAAGTTTTCGTTCTAACGGTTGAGAAATACTAGCTTGAATCTAAATCAGGTTTTCATCTAACAGTGAATATGGATTGCTTTGTAACTAAGGCAAAACCCTGATTTGAAGACTATATAAAGGAGACATCTAGCATTGGGAAAAACTAATCCCCACACGTCTGTATGATATTAGTGCGCTCGCTAGAGTCGATTCTCCTTTAACCTTTGGTTTTCTTCTTCTAAAACCAGGTTAACGACTTAAAGACTTCATTGAGATTGCGAAGCCGGACCGTTACTAATTTTATCGTAGTTCTGTGATCTGATCTTGCATCTTCTATCGTACGAGTACAATCATATTGATTGACTTGAGATCGTGATAGTTCTCCGATAGGCAAGATATAAAAGTAATCACAAACGCCTTCGTATCATCGTTTGTGATTCTGCAACATATTCTTTCGCTAGTCGATTAAGTTTGTTGTGAGGTGATTGATTAATCTAGGCTGTTCTTCGGGAATATAAGACCGGATTATCAATTGGTTCCTGTTCACCTTGATTATTATCAAAATACGGAATAAAACTTTTAAGGTTTATCTGTGGGAGGGCAGATTTATCCTTTTCTAGACTTTTCTGTGTGAGACAGATTTGTTTATTATTAAAGCCTGCGATTTTCGGTCGTATCAACTCTTAGTTTTGGGTGAGATCAACTAATGGAATCAAGTGCGCATTATCCTGCTGGGATCATAGGCGTAGGAATGCAACTGTACCTTGGATCGGTGGGAGACTGATTGGGGTTCAACTATAGTCCAGTCCGAAGTTAGTGTGCAGTAGGCTAGTGTCTGTAGCAGCTTAATACAGTGTGTATTCAATCTGGACTAGGTCCCGGGTTTTTTTTTTGCATTTACGGTTTCCTCGTTAACAAAACTTCCGCTGTCTGTGTTATTTCTTTTCCGCATTATATTTTGTATAATTGAAATAATACAGGTTGTGTGTTAAGATCATCAATTGTAAATCCAACCTTTGGTTGTTGATTGATATTGATTGATCCTTGGACATTGGTCTTTGGTACCGTCCAAGTTATTCCTTGTGTTTGATTAAAGACTCGCTATTGTTTTAGCTTGAGTAAATCAAAACAAGTGAGAGATATTAACTCCTTAAGATACTTTAATCTAGATTGAGTCTGAATGTCTAGTTGATTCTCTAGCAAAGTATTTCGGAGTTAGTCCATACAGATTGCTAATCGAATTATTGGGTGGTGTTGTTAAACCCCCGTTTTTTCAATTGGTATCAGAGCAGGCAAACACGTTTAAGACCTAACAAGTCTTTGTTTGTGACAATCTGAGTCTGTGGACAGAATCTCATACGCATACCAAAATGCCTCCTAAAGTTGTCAACTTTGTCAAATATTTCGGAAATACCTCAAAGGATCACTCCTTAGCTGATTCTTCCGAATACCGAGGTAAGAAGAATGTCTCATCTTGTGTCAATGATTCTTCCTCCAATGAGACGTTGGACATAATGGCTAAAGATGAAATGGAGCTCACCAGAATTGTAAATAATTCTACTAAGTGTATTGATCTACAGGATCATGAAAAACTCATTGATGAATTTGAAAAGTCTATTGATCGTGAACATGTGCTCTATGACATTATAAGGTCATTCTCTAAGGAAATTGAGAAACTTCTTCAAGAAAACAATATACAACGTGAAAAGATTTGTGATCTTGAAAAGCTGGTAAAAGAAGACTCAATTAGAGAAAAATGTTTGATCAAGACACATTCATCTGATCTAGACAGACTTCGTGTTGAGAAAGAGAAACTTGAAGCATCACTTGTTCTAGCCCATGGACAATGTAAATCCTTGAAAAAGGAAAACTCTGCCTTAAGGAAAAATTCTTCTGCACATACTAATTCTCATGAGTTACTGTACATAATGAAAATTTCTCCAGATGAAGATTGTGTCAAGACAAGCTTTCGTAACTTGTTTCTAAACTATGCTATCCATTGTTTTGCCAGAAAGAAACAAGTTTCTAAACTTCGCAAATTGCTTCTTTTTACTTTCAATGAAGCAAACAGTCAGTCGACCACTGTAGTGGATCATATACCCACAGAACATCAAGAATCTTATAAACATGACCTCCTTCCTAGAGATCGTCACAGGGCACAGGTACATTCTAAACGAATAAACTCTCATATTCCTGATGAAAATATTCCCTACGTTTATAAGAAAGTTGTTGGTAAATCTAAGTCTAGAAAATGGATTCCCATCCATTATGATTCCCTTGAGCCAGTTACAAGAGGTCCTAGATTTAGTCCTCAGAGAAAGCCTTCAAAAGAATATGCTAAACATTATGTGTCTTATTTTTCTGAACTGAGAAGGAAGGCTAAACAAAAGCCATGGCCATTTATTGAGCTAACTGCTCATACTTGTGCAAATTTATCACAAGGTTGACATCTCAACCGTCACAAATCCTAGTTGTGTGAGAATTGAATAGGTATACTTTTTATAAAGTAACCTTGATTATCTAGCTAATTTCTTATTGGCCTTAGATGGATAATCAGTGATTTACTTTTACATGAGTATTTTGTATTTGTTTTAAACTTTTTAGTTTGTCTTGCCTTCTTCTTGTCTTTCAAAAAACTTCAAGGTCTGTTACGAGTTCTTTAGGCTTACATGGAAAGGTTCATGTACGGTTTTGGGCCTTGTCTCATATACCTACCCGTTTAACCCTAATTCCCTCAAATATTTTATATACCCTTCCTATTGAGTTAAAGCTCTTCACTCTAGGATTCTCTTCAATGGACTCTTCTTCGTGGGATTTGTCTGAAGACTTTGTTTATAACGGTATATACTTTGAGTTTGATAAAGAGAAGGGAACTTTTGTTGAATTTGAAGGATCTCTTCCTCAATCTCATTTTCCACTCAGATATTGGGGAGAAGATTCCAACTAAGGTGATTATTGATTGTCAGCAACTTGTTGGGACTATAAAGTGTCTTGATGCTGTAAGACCCAAGTTGGAAAAAGTTAACTGTAACCTGGATCTCTTAAAGGATCGTGTCAAAGAGCCGCTCAAAAAGGATATTTACTCTAAAGTTGAATAGGATGATGTCGCTCATAAGCTCAATAATCACAAGACTCATGAATCTCCATAATCGTCCGTCTGATGTTGTACGGTCTGGTCTTTGCTTAAGAGTCTGGTTTTTAGATACCTAGTAAGTCTTCCTTTTGGGTTTAGTTGGAAGAATAACTAGTGATTTGAATAGCGATGGTTGTGACTACACATAGCTATCTTTGTTTTACTCTTCTTATTGTTATTTTTTAGGTTTATTGTTTAAAATATTTGGAGGATGATGGTTATTGCAGTATTAATCTGTTTGATTTTGAAGTATTGCAATATTTTTATGAGATATGTATTGTTTGCGTCCGTGAACTTGAAGGTCCCATATTTTGTCAAAAGTAAAGTCGTTCATAACTTGATATTCGTATTGATGAAAGGACGAATGGACTTTTGACAATTACAAAAGTTATGCCTATGCAGTCATGTATTTGATGGAAAATAGGATGAAATCTTTTGTAAGACAAGGATAAAGTCTATTATGTTGTTATGCATATAATGATGGAAAATAGAATAGATCCTTGTATGTTATCCACGGTATTGATCTTCATTGATCCATTTTGTTATGTATTACCGTGAAGGCTCCATTGTGTGTCTCATGTTGAGCACGATACAACTAAGTCGATTAGTTTTGGCTTTTTTGGTTGTTCCATGAGATGTTGTACGTTGAGCACTCGTGAACTAAATTAATCATCTTGATTGGTTATTTAGTTTTTTGCTCCGAAAGTATTCTTTTGTCGAGCAAAATCTTGTGACAATTAAATTGATTACTTCGGCGATTAGTTTGATTATGTATTTCAAATAGATTAATTATAGATTCTCTTGTAATTAATCTAGTTGAGTTTTCATGTATTCCACAAGTTCTTGTGTCGAGTATATGAACGGCTATACTAATCATGTTCTTTGGTTAATGTAGTCATATATTCCGTAAGGTTTTCCTTATGTTGAGTATTTGAACGGTTAAGTTAGTCATCTCCATGTGATTGGCTTAGTCGTTGCTCCGTAAGTTTACTTATGTTGAGCACAATCAATTAAATCAATCACTTTTGTGGTATGATTTAGTTGCTTATTCCAATTAAATTAATCATGGGTTTACTTGTGATTAATTTGGTTGAGTATTGGATATAGAAAATCATTTCTTTGGTTTTTGGTGTCCAATTAAAAATCCTTCTTTTCTTTCGAAATTAAGGTCGCTCTTGTTGTTCTTTCGGGAATGACATCAAATGGGGGAGAGTTCTTTTGAACTTGTGCTTAATGGTACTGTGCGGTTGTGGAATTTTATAGGGGTTATCTTGTATCTTAAAACTCCTCGATGAATGCATTTAGCTTCTTCTTTATGATTGCATCTAAATTAAGTTGGTATGTATTTTTTTCTTTTAGTCTATGAAATGTTCCTTTTCATTATGATCCCATTCTTTCACCTTTGCCAATTTTATTGACAAAATTGAGAGAAATAATGTAGTTCACACTAAAAATACATATGATTTTCGGATCATTGTGTAAGGGGGAGTGGTTTCCATAATCGAGATGGAGTATTGACTAAGGGGAAGCGATACATATCACCATAGTATTGTTGTTAAAGTCGTGATGAAATTGGACTTTTATGTTACATAATAATACTATGTCACTGTATAATAATGATCGAGAATCTCGATTTCTCTCATTGTTATAGCTACGGATCTTCAACAACGGTGGTGCTAAACTTACAACCTTTGGGATCATTGGAGTACTTGGAATGACGAAGATTTCAAGGAACGTTGAAAATTAGACTATGGAATAGGAGCCACTAAAGTTTATCTTTTTTGTATTCCATATGTATTAATAGTTTTGTCACTAAAATTAACAAAGGGGGAGATTGTTAGAGCATAGCTCGGTCGACATCACATGCGTTGCTATATCAAGCATGTTTGTCAATGTTAGTGATCAAAACTATGAGTCTTGATTTTTAGTCTATTATAGATAAGTCTCGGACTAGGATAGAAAAGTGTAGTTGAGCTCAAGGACTTCATGGAGATTCATCATACAAAGACGAAAATCTACTCAAGGAACCGTGGAACTTCATCAACAAAAAGGTATGTGGAGACTTGAACTTATCTATCACTCAAAAGTCTATCTATTCTATCTCCTACTTCTTATGAGACAAAAGTCGTATACTATATAGACCGGATCATACACATTTGACATTTCGAGCTGAGTATACTCTACTTATCTTTTTCTCGAAATCGTGTGTTGGTAAAGCATTTCGCTTTGATCGGGTTTATCTTCACCTAGTGACGAAAGTCATAATGTTTCAATCACTTTGAAAATCGCTTTGACGAGAAATAGTGTAACAACTATATAACGTTCTCTAAGAATATTTCAATGGTTGGAATGAGAGTTTAGGTCTATATAACCAATGATGGACATAAGCATTGTGTGGTAACACATATGTGCATAAGTCTCATTCCTTAATCCGAAGTTTTCGAACTTTGTTGATTGAGAGAAACCGGAGGAATTGGCTTTGCCAAGTCCGCGAACTCAGTCCGGGAACTGACGGAAGTTCTTTTACCGAGAATTTCTGTTGTGATTTCCAAAAACTCGTTTGTGTGTTAATTCCGCGAACCTAGTCCGCGAACTGGCGGAAGTTCTCGACCCGAGAATTTCTGCTGAGTTTGGAAAACTCTGCCGGTTATCTTAAGTCCGCGAACTTGTTTGTGAAATTAAGTGGTTATGATCTAAAGATGTGCTTTGAACAAGAAACTTAAATTACTAAGGAATGCTTTATGCAAACCGTGGCTAAAATTCATGAGCCGATTCAATCGAATCGAATCATCTTTGTTTCAATTGTGTCTTGTGTAGTTACATAAGATCTCATAGCAATTGAACAACTCTCTAACTAGTTCATTTGAAGTCAATTGAACTAGTTATGGTGAACAAGAACAAGGTTAATATGAAAAGCTCATATGGTTAACCTTTTTGGGTTACTATGTTGAACCAACATACACGTACACATTTGGGCATGGTTTTCACGAACCCACTAAACGTATACCTCAAGTGTGTGTGAGAATCTAAGTTTTCGATCTAAGGGTTAAGAAATATTAGCTTGAATATAAATCAGGTTTTCATCTAACAGTGAATATGGATTGCTTTGTAACTAAGGCAAAACCCTGATTTGAAGACTATATAAAGGAGACATCTAGCATTGGGAAAATCTAAATCCCACATGTCTGTGTGATACTAGTGCGCTCGCTAGAGTCGATTCTCCTTTAACCTTTGGTTTTCTTCTTCTAAAACCAGGTTAACGACTTAAAGACTTCATTGGGATTGTGAAGCCAGACCGATACTAATTTTATCGTAGTTGTGTGATCTGATCTTGCATCTTCTATCGTACGAGTACAATCATATTGATTGACTTGAGATCGTGAGAGTTCTCCGATAGGCAAGATATAAAAGTAATCACAAACGCCTCCGTCTCATCGTTTGTGATTCCGCAACATCTTCTTTCGCTAGTCGATTAAGTTTGTTGCGAGGTGATTGATTAATCTAGGATGTTCTTAGGGAATATAAGACCGGATTATCATTTGGTTCCTGTTCACCTTGATTATCATCAAAAGACGGAATAAAACTTTTAGGGTTTATCTGTGGGAGACAGATTTATCCTTTGATAGACTTTTCTGTGTGAGACAGATTTTTTTATTATTAAAGCCTGCGATTTTGGGTCGTAGCAACTCTTAGTTGTGGGTGAGATAAACTAAGGGAATCAAGTGCGCAGTATCATGCTGGGATCAGAGGCGTATGAGTGCAACTTTACCTTGGATCGGTGGGAGACTGATTGGGGTTCAACTATAATCCAGTCCGAAGTTAGTGTGTAGAAGGCTAGTGTTTGTAGCGGCTTAATACAGTGTGTATTCAATCTGGACTAGGTCCCGGGGTTTTTCTGCATTTGTGGTTTCCTCGTTAACAAAACTTCTGGTGTCTGTGTTATTTATTTTCCGCATTATATTTTATATAATTTAAATAATACAGGTTGTGCGTTAAGATCATCAATTGGAAATTCAACCTTTGGTTGTTGATTGATATTGATTGATCCTTGGACATTGGTCTTTGGTGTCGTCCAAGTTATTCCTTGTGTTTTATTAAAGACTCGCTATTGTTTTAGCTTGAGTAAATCAAAAAAAGTGAGAGATATTAACTCCTTGAGATACTTTAATCTAGATTGAGTCTGACTGTCTAGTTGATTCTCTAGCAAAGTATTTCGGAGTTAGTCCATACAGATTGCTAATCGAATTATTGGGTGGTGTTATTAGACCCCCGCTTTTTCATTAACTTCACCACTAGAAACTTGTATTCTGGAATTCCATATACAACACCAGCTCTATCAACATTAGAGAAACCAGATTTGAGTTTAGAGTTGTGATTACCTTCCTCTCTTGCTAAAGAAATCAATTCAATCCCACTGAACTCTTTTAACGAGATGAAATCATTGATCTCATCATTGATAACCCTTCTAACTTCAAAAACCATATCATCATTAAAAGATACATTATCAGAATTGAATGGTTTACCTTCTTGGTAGTCTAGAAATATTGCAGTCGACTTGTATTTTTGAATCTCATTAACAGCACTAGATCCATCGATGCTAAAGAATTCAATTATAGGTGTAGATTGAAAATTACCTTCATCTGAACTCAAATCACCTGAATCAAGTGAAATTGATTTCAATTTGAAAACAATTTCATCCTCGGTCATCTGCGATTCTCCCAATCTGTGAGAACGATTTGTAGCTGGAAAAGAACCTAAAACTCCATCTGACGCATCCGGCACTGGTGGATTTGAAGATTGTTGAGTGAAATTACTAGATGAATTTAAATCAACAGGATCTACTACAAGTTTCTCAACGATTACTTTTACCATCAGTGGCACCTTCTTCATCACCGATCCAACTAATTCGAAGCTTTCAAACGAGTTCGATTTCCAGTCTTCATCAGTAGATTCACTCACATATATCCTATGCTCCAGTAGAAGAAGTTGTTTTGCCTTAGTTGTTAAAAATTTCTTCCATCTGGCTAAAAACTCCGGAGATGGTTTACTTTGGCAATCATTCAACACTTTTGATATCTCATCCAGAGCTAATACTAACGTATCAACTCGAAGAGATAGTTCTTCAATTTCTGTGACGCTTACTAACTTGTAAAGTTTAAGGGATAGTTCTTCAATGTCTGTTAGGGTTACCATGATTGCAGCCGCAGAATCGACTGCGCTGATACCATTTGTAGTGGTCATCACTATAATTGGATATACAGATACAAATCAGATTGATAGGGTTAAAGATTATTGAAGAAGGGTAGAAAGGATTAGAGGGTTAGAATGAAGAACATACGAATTAGAGGATGAAGAAGACATAGACAGAGAGATAGAATAACTGGGAGAGATTAATTCCTTCCTTACAAAAAACACAACCTATATAGCTGTAGAAATGATCCACAATACAAGTACCCAGCTACCCTTACAGTAATAATAAACTACCACAATTACCCTTTCTATCCTACCCAGGTACATGACAGTCCCGAGGTTTTTTTGCATTTGCGGTTTCCTCGTTAACAAAACTTCTGGTGTCTATGTTATTTATTTTTCGCATTATATTTTGTTATATAATTAAAATATCACAGGTTGTGCGTTGGATCGATCAATTGGTAAATCCAACCTTTGGTTGTTGATTGAAATTGATTGATCCTTGAACATTGGTCTCTGGTAACGTTCAAGTTAATTTCTCTTGTATTCAATTGGAATCGCAGATTTCTATTTGCTTGAGTAAGTATTGAATCGAGAAATTGAGATATAACTCTTTGATATACTTTCTATTAAGATTGAGTCTAACTGTCTAGTTGATTCTCTTAAAAGTATATTGGAGTTAGTCCATACCGATTGGTAAGCGAAATATTGGGTGAGGTTGTTATGCCCCCCACTTTTTCACTCCCCAAGCCTCCACTGAAGACATCGTCGGTGAAGAAGGTATTTTCGGGTGCTGCCCTTCAACGCAGACTACCTCGGTTCTTCAGAAGCGGAAAATGGCCCATGTTACCTTCAGGCATACTGATCTTGCTGCTTTTAAGGTGAAACATGGTCTTGAGAGGTTCGAGGTTCGTTTTTATGATAGGGAAGACGATCTTACTTACGAGATGATACAGAATTACAAGTACGATTCTCAGCATCTTCTGACTACTATTGGCGCCTTTGAAGCGGGTTTGATGCTTCCTTTGTATAAATGGAAGGATCCCTTTTATTACGATGTGTTAGCTCGTCGTGATGACGTTTCAGCTGCCAACACCCATTGTCGTTCGGTGGCTCAGATTAGTGGTAATTTTTAGCGATGCCTGCATGAATGCTATCTTCGGAGCAAGGGTGACACTTTGATGACATGCCACACTCCTAACCCTGAGCAGAAAAGATGGTATACTGCTAAGAATTTTAATGCTACTTTCGAGGATTATGTTAATAGGAATAACCGCAAAAAATTGAGTATTTGGCTTCGTCAGATAAATGTTGTGCAGGGTAAGGTTCATCTTCTAGGTGAAGTAAGTGATACCAAGCTGAAGTATGTCCCCGATACTGAGCGTTCTGAAAAACCCAAGCCTTTTTCTCTCAAGGAGCGTTTACGTCGTGATCATGATTATGAGTGGCATATTACTCCTATTGAGATCGTCGGTCCATGGGCTTATGGATGGGTTCCTACTAATGAGAGAAAGCCACGTACCACTCCGTCGGATCGTTATGGTGATTACGTTCCTTGGGCATTGAACTTTGTTGGCATGAAGTTTGATTACTGGGTTGAGGTATTGAATTTTGAACTTCTCGCCTTAAATTTTGCTATCATGTTATTTTACCCCTTACATTGTTTGGTGCTTATTAGTCTGTATTTGGTGTATTTCAGGATGATGGCGAGGAGGAAAGTTCTGAGGCTATAGTTCCTTCGAAGGGTAAAGCTATTGTCAAGGTATGATTTGAAATGAGGTTGTGTGTATATGTTTCCCCTCAAACAGAATTTGACATGTAGGTTTTGTAGGCTTCGAAGAAGCAAAAGATAACTCCTGTTGAGTCTTCTACTACTGAGGACGAAGTGGTGGATACTCCTGAGGTTAATAGTCCGGTACTTGAGGACGAATAAGTGGAGGGCGAAGAAGAATAAGATGAGGAAGGTACCCGAGAGGAGAGGATGGAGATTACGCCAGAGCATAACTCAGAGACCGAGAAGAGAGGGATCTTGGAGGTCAGAGTACTATGCATACTGCTTATGCTGAGCTTACACCTTCCCCTGTTGCTGATGAGGGTGTCAATCCAGGGTATCAACCGGCGGTTGGTGGTGCTAATCATCAGCCTTTCCATATCTCAGTTGAATATTTTCAAGTATTGAATGTTGAGTTCTCTTTTGGAAAGGCTTTGCTGGTGGTTCTCATCCTGATATGGCCACCGCTATGGGGTGCTCTCCTCGGATTTCAATCTACTATAATGATAACTAAGAATTGGAGGCTAAGGGTGACGAAGAGAATATTAACGAAAATGAGGATAACTCTGATGGTGAAAATGCTGGAGTTCGAGTTGCTCGAGAAAATAAAGGGAAAGAAACCGCTGTAGGCAACTCTTCATTAGATTCTGACTTCATCCAAGCTGTGATGCGTAGTGATGATGATGAGACCAATGAGTGGCTGAAGAAAAAAGGTTTTATCAACGTTCCTTGCCCCACTCCAGTTGTTGAGGGTGAAAGAGATTCTAATGCTTTCACTTGTAATCACATGGATGCATGAAAGGGTGCGTGATATGTGGAAGCGTGCTCATGATTCTCTTGTTCCTGCTAACTTCAGAGTTAACCCTCCGACGACCATAGCTGAGATGATGGCCATTTATGATAGGCATGTGTACGGTTTTCCTCAATGTTGCATTCTTGAGGTAAGTGTGTTTGTTGAATTGGCCTTATATATAATTTGCTTGTCTTTGACTCTAACTTGGCCTTCTTACTTGTAGTTGGCCAATAGTCAGCATTGCAACCACTCTCTTTATCAGTTTTTCCGAGCTAAAGCGCTCAAATTGGAGGCAAAACTTCATCAGAGGGATAATGAATTTCAAACTGCTCAACTGAAATGTATAAAAGTAATCTTGATATTAACATGTATAAGTTGCAAAAGGGGATCGAAGGAATCACCAACAAAGTTAATCATCTTCGGCATTTAGACTCCATGAAGCAGGTAGAGTTGGATCGGTACCAACTTGATCTTAGGAATAGCCATCTCGACTAAAAAAACTCTCCATCGAATATGATTTTCTTGACGAAGCAGAGACACCGTTGTAAATGAATTAGAAGTAGCGTTGGTTGATGTCGAAGGTAGAATTTTGTTTGTCGTGTGTAGTTGTTCTTTTTCCTTTTTTAGAGCATCGCTCGGTTGAACTCACCAAGCGTTGGTATGTCAAGTTTGGTTGTCATATTTTAGTGAACCAAAACTCATTTAAAGAGTCGCTTGATTATGTACTAGATTCAACTTCGAATAGGTTAGCTTGAAAATATTAGGATATGAGACATTACAAGTATTACGTGAAGACTTGAAGAATGTGAAGAAGTAGGGAGCTACAACGAAGACATCATCCTTCCGCTTGAGGTTAGTGATATTTGACTTGAACTGTTTAATTCCCTAACGTATCTTTCAAGTCGTGCATATTGAAAACATAACTGCGAAGCATGAATGATTATACTCTAGTTAGACGTAGTATTAAGGAATACAATACGAAGTATAATGCTTATCTTTTGAACTTCATATATAAGACATTGACATAATCTTTTGAATGCTATTGTGATTATGTATGGGTATGAGGTGAAGATTTCATCCTAGGAAACAATGTTTTGCATTCGTTTAAAGGAAGTAAATTCATGAACTTGTTTCGTGAATCGAAAGGGAAATTTCTAGGCTTATTGGTATTGTTATTCATTGCATATCTTTTAAACTACCAATATGTGTGATTAGTATAACCACTCATGACTTATTTATGTTCTTGGTAAAACTATTCACAAGGACTGACTTTTGTATTGGTATGACTTTTATTAGTGAAATCGATCTTAAGTTATCACATGAGATGGTATGATCGATTTATTGTAATTGGTATGACCAACTCTAGGCAAAGGGAAACCGATCCTAGTAAGAGGTGAAACCGATCACAAAGGGGAATCAATCCTTGTACGAGGTGCAACAAGTTTCAAGTTATTGGGAAACGATCATATGAACATGTGCAACACGTTTTTAGATATTGGGAATCGATCCTATGGACATGTGCAACAAATACAAGTTAGATACCATATATATGTGGGAACCGATCCTAGTACCTAGTCAACCGAATTTTGGAAAGCTAGTGTGACTAATTCCAGGACCCACATGGAGGTAGAACCGAAACTTGTTTTGGTAGAACCGTGAAACCCATGTTTGGTGTTTGAGTGTTCTTAATCAATCACATAGTTATAGAAAATCAAATGAACCAATTCTAAACTTGTTTGGAAGTGTGGAAAATCGGTTTCAAGATTGTAAGTATGAAAGAGGACTTACAAAGTTAAGATGTCGACATACTTTGAACATGTGCAGTAATGCCTATCTTTTATTGTTCAAGGATATTCCTTAATAGCTAAAGGAAAAAATCCCGGATCGAAAATAAATTGAGAATATTTTAATTAAGGTTTTTAATTTTATTTTTGGAAAATGAAAATTAGTAATGTGCATTTACTAGTTGGAGATTTTCCAAGAGATTTTCGGTCAATGTTTAGACAAAGCCTTTCCAGAAATTATGGAAACCGAATTTGGAAATATATTGCATATGTTGAGAATATTTTCGGTTTTGGAAATTCCTTGGTGTCCAAACTTCCTTGATCTATAAATATCAAAGTTTGCATTTCGAGCAAACTAATCCTCAAAGCTAACAAACTACCTAGTTGTGTTGTTACTGGTGGAGCCGCCTATTCGGAGAGGAAAGTAACCTAGTTAGGAGAAATCTCTTACGGCCGCTCGGTTTAAATACTTTTTTGGGATTGAGAAGCTCTATTAATACCGTTGGTGGGAAGCTACATAACTGTGGTTTATTATTAGTTTTTGATTGATTTGATTGACTAACGGTTGTTGAAATTTGATTGCACCTAGTTTGTTTATGCTTGAGAATCTTCTCTTCTGATATACGATTCACTCAAACTAGATCGAAGTTTCGACGAGGATCTTTAGACTGTTTGTATATCTAAAGACGTCTTGTGATAATCCATTGTTAACAGACTCCGTTCTGTGCGTGATTGATCACAAGAGATTCAAGTTGATTGTGTGCAGGTGTTTATTGAAGATCTAAGAAGATTTGAAGACGAAGAAGATTTCTGATTTGGGTTCATAATCTTTGGTGTGCACAGTACTTATTTCAGTTAAAAAGGATCCAACTATAATCGGTTTATCCTTGTGGTAGATTGGATTGATTAGTTGAGTAGATCGACATCAATAAAATTCTTTGTGATTCAAAGTATTGATTGCAAAATCTTGACAATTACTTTGGTAGTTGTTATTAGAGAGATCTAAGGACCCGACAAAGGAGTTTATTGGGATAAACGAAAGATCCTTTTGTCGAAATCACATTACTTGGTTGAAAAGAGTTGTTACCAAACATATTTGTTGTTCCTTTACTGTTTGGAATACGAACCAAAATAATTGTTCCAAGTACGTGACTTCTTACAAGTTGGAGGCGTGGTAATACAGACGGAACTAGGTGAACTATAGGTTTAGTTGCTTGGTCTCAACTATACGAAGTTGGTTTGATTTTGTATAGCGGCTTAATCCTGAGAGTATTCAATTCTGGACAAGGTCCCGGGGTTTTTCTGCATTTGCAGTTTCCTCGTTAACAAAATATTGCTGTATCTTTTACTTTTTTATTCCCGCAATTATAATTTTTTTTTATTATAATTAGAAGTAAAATACACAAACGTTAATTCCTATTTACTTGATACTAATCCTATTTGTTTGGTTAAGTCCGAACCATTTATCAAGTAAACATACTTCGTTGTTGCATTGTCTCGATCTTGTATCCATAGTCAATTACACAAGTTTTCTTGATGTCGTATTGTCTCGATCTCGTATCCATAGACAATCACACGAAGTGTGAACCGATTAGTTGTATTGTCTCGACTCAATCCATAGACAATGACTTTCAGAGAGAGGACTTATCGGTGGAAATTTTTTAGATTAAGGTATATTTGGGTATAATCATCTTTTCATCCTTAACTAATTCTTGTGATGGTATTTGTAGAGCTCGAGGGACAGCTTCTCACTGCAAATGAAAAATTTGAAGAGGCTCAACCTGAGTTAGTCAAGAAGCAGGGGCAGACTAAGTATTTCGAAGGGTTGGATGGTTCACTAGATGTGTGTGTCAATGAATCTGCAAAGGAGGTGGAACAATTGAAATCTGTACTGAGAAAATATGAGTTGAAGCTCACTGTGATCACCTTTGAATCCCGTCGTCAAATAGCTGAAGAAGTTAACAATACGCTGGCTGGTGTGGAGAAGAGTTTCTTGAGGGATGGAATACAAAAGAGGTTCAATCGTCTTCCCTTTCCTGAACCCTATATCACTTCATCTAGTGGAAGTGTTTCTTAGGATCAAAGGGAACGTCGTGATGAGGACATGGAGATGAGCCTTCGGGTCAGAAGTAGGTTTTCACTAATATCATTAATTTTACGTATGTCTTGATCATCGTTGGTTACCTAGCTACGGGATATTTCTTGTGTTTTATTGTAATTTTTGTACCTATCAAGCTTGTAATCAACTTTTATGAAATGGATCAACTTTTGGTATATACAATGTAGATTTTCCTGCAGCATAATTTTATTTGTTTAGTTCATAGAAAGTAATATATGAGTGTTTGTTCGCTAATAACGAAGGTTCGTACCTTGCATTATTATTTGAGTTCCTGTCACCCTGTTGGCCAATCCTGGGCCAGAAGATTACCAAATGGTGTGGGCCGATGGAACTCTCGGATACATGGTGTAACGATAAATATTTACAGACCCTTGTTCCACCGAGTTTACATTTGTAGTTATGTTGGGTATCTGTTTCTGCTGGAAGCCTTCCCCCTGGTCATACACTCATAGACATTGATAGGGGAGTCCCGAGAGATTGCATGTAAGTTATTTCCCCAATATGAACGTAGAATTGAAGGACCGATGAGAGTTTTGGTAAGTCGTGATGGTAGTTAAAGGAGAAAATGGAAAGTGGATGGTTGATTAACCAATTCATCCATGCAATGGGGAAGTGGTTTCGACACGATGTCCCACTTCTCCATCTTTCCACTTCTTTCAACCATCACCACTTACAGGAGATTGATGTGCTGCTATAAATAGGTTTCTGAACCTATGATCTGATAACTAACAACAACTAAGACTCATCACTGTCAAGTTATCGAACACTTTCAGAAGATTTATCTTGTCTACACGGAGAATCATCTTCACAGCAATTCAACACATCATATCACCTACAGATCAATCTCCTTTGATCTCCACATAATCTCAGGTTCCATCTCTACAGACCGACCCTTCTCATCCTCTTGTGACCGAATTGAACCTGGAACGGCAATTTTCTTGGTTTAGGCTAGAGTCCTACAGATTAGTCACTCGAACTCAAACTACTCCCGTATAGTACATTTATTTAAAGGTTAAGGAAATTCGCAATTTCGAGCACCTGCTTCAGCGAGCACTTGCCTCCTCCACCATTTTTTTTACCAGAAAGCATGTGAGTCATTTTTACCTGTAAACACATAATAAATATTCATTTTGGACTGAATCATTCATAAAAGGACCCAATCGTCTCCATCTATGTAAATTTGGATCTCCTAGTACTAAGCTTAAGGAGGCAGGTTTAGGGTGTCAAAAGCCCAACATATCTGGGACTAAACGTTAATTTCAACTTGTTGTATTTCTCTAATAAAGGATTATTTCCCCATCTGACTATAGAGGTTGTAGCATAGATGCACTTAACGACCACTTCTCTGTCAGTTTTTGTGTGAATTTTATCCATACCCATATATCTTACTCACATTAGTACTTCTTAAATGGCCACGCACTCTCTTACATATAGTTCAAGAACCTTTGTTACATAGTTGTCTTTGATTCCTTTGAAGTTACCTGCATAATTTCAAAAAACCAAACTAGTACTAAGTTGACAAGTATTACAATCAAATAAAGCATCCACACTAATCTTACTAACATTTATATGAGATGGAATCCAAGTTCAACTTGTTGAATCTGCAACTATATTCAAGCTAGGAACTAACTTTATTTGTTTGGAAAATAATAAATTGCACATACTGAACTTGATTCTAGATGCAATAGAGATTGGGTTTCGAATTTTTTCGTGAAAAATACATTCACATATTTGTTCCAGATGATCCAAGGATTAATCCCAGATCAGGACCAAGCCCATACCCGATTCTGAATTGATTTCTGCTTATGTTTTCCGAATCGTTTATTACTTTCTTGATGGATTTCGATTTTGAAATAAGTGGAAGAAGAAAGTTTATCAGTTGGATTTCGATTTTGACTTATGTTTAACTCCAACACATTGTTATTCATAGTTATTCCGTTAATACTCAAGGCAAGATCCTTATAAATATTTGAGATTAATTTTCGGTACCATTATTGGACATAACTAGAAGATTTCACATAACTAGTTGACTAATTTAGCAAAGTGCATCGATTTGCAACTAGCTAATATTGGTTATCATACTAATAAGATCACAATTAGTAACAACACATGACTGGAGAAACAAATTTACAGTTTATAGACGAAAAATGCGAATATATATAAAGTGGTGGGATTTCTTTCATTTTTTTTTTAAGTTCCAAACAAGATTTTAGAGTTGACTCACTCATGACAAGGCTAAAAATCGTTTAGGCTAGGAACCGCAGTAGGTAGGCTAGATAAACACAAATTCTAACAACATCTTTGTAACTAAAACTTTTTCGGACGAAAACAAGGATGGTTATAGCTTAGGTTAGCCCCTTCATAATTCCGTCCGCGGGTGTGATTATCGGCAACACTTGTTTGTCCGGTACAACTAGATTATCTTTGATAAACACAATTCTTGTGAATCTACAGGTTGTTTGTGATCTATCATAAAGGTAAATCGTGAAATCCAGTGGGTATTATCTTGGTGGATTAGATCTAATCGTAATATCCTTGACTATAGACTTTATCATTAAATCTTTGATTTGTGAATTAGTAAGTGAGATCAAAAATATCTCTTCACAGATATCTTTTCAAGCTCAAATCAATATGATGAGCGTATTAGCTAAACTAAATTCAAACTTAGGAGACCCATATGAGACCTATAATGAGTTTTTTGGCGGATCTGATGGTAGTAAAAAGTATTTAGGAAAAGCTACGATTATTGAGAATAAATTTCCATGTTGTAGATGGTGAATTTTGAACGAGGGGAAAACGATTAGTTTAAGGTTTGATCTAAGATTTACGACAAAGTCAAGACCATGAAGACCCATACCTTAGCAAGAGAATATGCGGCCCTTTCCCAAGCGTTTGTCCATCCTAGACCAGGTTCTCATCCTTATGAGCGAAACTCTGCTCATCCACATATGAGCGGGTCTCCGCTTGCCTCCTCATGAGAAATCCTCCACTCGTCCACATATGAGCGATGCTCCGATATCTCCCTACTGACCTGGATTCTGCTCATCCTCATATGAGAAAGACTCCGCTCAGATATATACGAGTGAGTTATCCTCGCTTCCTCATGATGAAAGATTCGCTCGCCTTCTTATGAACAAGACTCGACTCTAGGTCTCTCGATACTTAATCCCTAGACTCATGGCTTATAGGTACGACTCCTAATACAACATCCCCGCATGAAACACTTTCCATGCCTCCTCATTGTTCTCCTGACACATCCACAACTAATTTCATTAGAATGAGGGAGACATAAGTCTCCAGTAAGCACCCGCCTCGGCATCACGAGAACGACTCAAATCTTACCCGAGTCATGAATGATTAATTCCTTGTACATCCCCGCGAGATATACCGATTTTCTCCCGAGCCTCGTGACATCCACATAAGATGCGATGGTCAATTCTACTCCATACACGAATACGATTCACGACCAGCTCCCAACACATCCCTGTGAAATATGCCGGTTAAGTCAAGTATTTCACAATCTCATACAAGTGACATTATTAGACATACAAGTCTCACTCTCAGTTTTCTGAACACGTCACAGCTGACTCTATGAGACTTGAATTCCATGAGCATAACCAAGCCCGTATCATATCACTTGAACTTTGCTAGATCATCCTAAAACTCATACAAGACATGAGACTGAGGCACAAGCCTCACTTAAAGCACATGCCTCCTTCCCATCCTCCCGTGCATTCTCGAGGCTAGCAACATAAGTCTTTGTCGTACATACTTATCCACAAACATAGTCAAACCTTTCATAGATTCGCACAAACGTGGTCAACCCACAAAAAAGGAGTCGGCCTCCATAAGTTATTGGTGGTAGGCCATGCAAAACTAAGATTCATCCTTAGTTCCTTTAGTGTTCTACACATGATTTCTGAGGTATTTATCACTCTTCACGCCATTTATCCTAGCTTTAGCTTACAAAATATTTCTTTATCTCAGTCAGAGTCGGCTACAATGAGTAATATTATCCCACCAACATATCCATGAAGGCAAACTCATCCACACAAAATCGGGAATATCAAATAGGGTTTTGGTTTGGCGATCTATGACACGTGGGGGAAATACCAAGCTATATTTCTCACCTCTAAACACAATAATCGACCGAGATATATATTATAGGAATTTAAGGATAATGCTCAACACAACTGGTCTTTAGTCATTCCTTTAATCACGGAAGGAGTACTCCTCACGTCAAGTAATCCTTATCTCACCGACTTAAGATCAGAGAGTTAAAGCTACAAATAGGTCATTAATCGACTAAGCGAAATACATCCCTCGGAGCATTCTTTTGCAAACCTTGAATTACTATGATATCTCTCTTCTATGTTTCCCTACACATGACCAGCCACAATCCTTCTCTCTTATGATCGAAGCAGTCTTCGAATGACAATTTTTTTGGGTCAGATGAGGATTTTTCGTGTTCAACCTCTCACAAACTCACACTCGCACTCACACTCAAATCTCAATTCTAAAGTAATACTAACTTTTTAAAATCATAATATTAGTAAAAGTCAATTATTTATCTTATTTAATGTATTTATTATTATACTTAAAAGTGTATTTAAGCACTTAATATATGAAAATATATACGACGACAAAAATCCTGTTATTAGGAGGGAAGGAATCGATACGAGGAGGGAAACAATTTTGCCAAATTCTAGTCAATGTGTGGTCAAAGTCGGATACAAAGAAAATAAGTAAATATTTTAAATATTCCCAACCTACTCACACGAACCTTTAACCGTTCTCAAATCCATCGTATTCCTGTTTATCTCTTCGTCCAAAAAAAGAAAAACCCTAACTTTTACAAAAACCTATTAGAACACAAAGATTTTATTGGCTATTTTTTACTATAATTACCTATGTATGTTGACGTTGCTCCTGATCAGTAAGAAACTTCCTAGTTTTTTACTTCTCTTTTTACAGGCTTTTTTTTTGTGTGCAATGTATCGGTAATGGTGTTGAGGTTTAACATAATCACAGAGAAGTGAATTATATTTTTATACAAACTATAAATCTACAGACGTATGATTGTACTCTAACTATTCTTCATTGATCACTTTTGTTTGGGTATATGTTATACTAATTTTATATTCACTTTTTCTGTTCTTTTGTAAGATGTTTGGTTAGTAAATTTAACCCTAGTTAAGTTTAAGGGTAATATTGATAATTTAACACCTTTTCAGATGGTCAACCCCTCCTTTCAAATTTTCATTCCCTCCTCGTAATCCTTCCCTTCCCTCCTCTATCGAATCTTTCCCTCCTAATAAGAGGACTCGGCGACAATATCCTAATTAGCCATACACTCCTCCCCACCCCCAAAAGAAAAAAAAAATTGGTCAGTATCCTCGATATCATCGTATCAAAATGCCACCCCATTAAAAAATGAACTTTCTCTTTCTTCACTTTCAGGCGATTTCATGGCGAAATCCTTCCTCTTTGAGTAAACCGTAGGATAGCTTGGGGGAGATGATAGATCATGAGCATGGGATGCAAAAGACGAACCTGATTAAGGTATGAGAGGTTGTCGAAGGGGACGGGATTTTCTTTCACCTTTTTTCCTTTTCTTTGTTTAGGAATATCCATGTCTATGTCAAATTTCTGCTAAGGTTTTTGCTAGACATGTTTCTTTTCAAGATCCACTGTTCAATCATGATCCTGAAATGTTTGATTAGGTTTTCCTGTATTTCTATTCTGGTAATTTTTTTGGGGGGTTAAAACCTAGGGTTAGCAATTTGGGAAAAAAAACAATTTAGGATCTCTCTGTTGGGTAGATATTCGATTCTGATTTAAGGGTTCTCAATTGGGTAGAACAAAGTTTTATCGGAATTCTCTTCCTATGTGTTTTCTGTTGTTATATGGATTGTTAAATTTTGTCTGTATGCTTAGGGTATTGTGGTTTTTGGCCGTACTTTTTAAGTAAACTTATGTTCACTCCCCCCTTCCAAGCAAGGTTTCTCTTGATTTATTTGAATTAATTGGTTGTTGATGCTCCTAATTAAAATATGATGATCCATCTTATTTTTATCTCTTAATTGATTTTCTATTGAGCTACAATTAGGAATTTGCTTCCAGCTTACCTTCTTTTGTTTCATTTCGGAAATGGATAGTGTGAATCTTTTTAGTTTTATTTGGATGAATGCTAAGCTATGTAATTTCTCCTGAAATTGTGGTGGTGATCAAATAGGATTTAGTAAGTTTTCATTTATAATCTAAAGATGTGTAATTTCTTCTGAAATTGTGATAATGATCTTCAGCTTAGTTTTATGCAATTGGTTTGAAAATCCAGTAAAGGATTGTTTAATTTCGTCTGAAATTATGGTAGTCATTTAAACAGAGTTTTGCAAGTTTCTTTTTATTATATATGATGGTGTAATTCCTGTGAATTGTGATTGATTTTCTGCTTAGTATTATGCAGTATGTTGGAAAATCTAGTTTAGACAACCAATCCCTAGTTTTATCCTGCTTGGAATCCTATTTATCTCCCATGTTTTTCATTATTCTTGTCTTATGACCTCCTGTGTTCTTTTGGCCCTGTGTAGTTTAGTTAATTTGATGTTCTTTTGGCCGTGTGTAGTTTAGTTAATTTGATAATTTGTATTGGTTTTGATATTAGTTCTAGCATTTTAATGTTCTCCTTGTCTTGGATATATCTAACAATCTGTGAAATCTTTTAAGTATCTCTTACTTCTCTTCAGTTTTAGCTTAAGGTATTTTTGTGTGATGTTCAGTTATCTAGGAACACTGTTTTCTTTGGGTATAATCTTCTCGTGTGTTAATTTCGGTTGAACTTGTTTTTCCAAACATTTTTGTTGTCTTAGTTTACTTGTACAAATTGGTCTTTCTCAAAGCCTCCTTAGCGCCTCTTTTCTGTGTACCGAATATGAATAATCAATTCCTTCTGTCCCAAACCCATGCTACTCTGATCTTAATAGCCCCCAAGTAAGTCCACTAAATATACTTTAGTCATATCAAAATTGTCTCATTTTCGTTAAAGCTTTCATTATTTACCCTGTTCCCGTCTAAAACATTGTTATATTTTTTAAGTTGTATCTTGTACCGGAAAGTTTCTACTTGTAAAACATTAATTGTAGGAGTCCATTATATTACTTCGTACCTACTACTGTGACTTTGTTGGTTTACCAAGATGAGCATTCTGGCATGGAATTGTCAAGGGCTCAATCATCAAAACACAATACAACATCTTGAAGCTTAATATCAGTATACAAACCATCTTTTGTTTTTTTATCCGAAACTCTAGCTACCAAAAAACATATGAATTTTGTCGCACAATTGCTTCAATTCCAGAACTCTCAATCCCCAAAGTTGGTAGGAGGGGAGGATTATGCTTAATGTGGAAGGATAACTACGATGTGCAAATCATTTTCCATTGTCAGAGTTATATACACGTACTTATTACTCCTCTGGCACTCAAACATCCTTGGATGTGCACTGGCATCTATTCCCCCCCCCCCCCGGTACCCAGTTGCAAGAAGCGATTTCCGGCATGACTTCCCATCAGTTTTTTCTAATATCAATGTACCATGGGTCATCATTGGTGATTTCAATGAAGTAATGGATCAATCGGAGAAAAAAGGAGACAGACATGTAACATATGCACAGACCCAACCGTTTCTCAACTTAATTGATCAAATGAGACTCTTAGATCTGGGATTCCGAGGCGATCCGTTCACCTGGACGAATAATCAGCAAGGACAAGATAATATCCTGGAACGACTTGACAGAGCTATGGAAACTCAACAGTGGCGAACGTCCAAACCACATGCAGGAGTTACGCACCTTCCGAGAATAGCCTCAGAACATGCCCCAATTCTACTCCAAACTAAAGCAATTGACTGGCTGGGAAGCAAAAGCTATAAGTTTGAGCACTTATGGCTTACCCACCCACAACTACAACAAGTGGTGAATTTGGCATGGACCATGCTTCATGATTCAGAACCCACACTGAATCTGCAACTCAAGCTCATTTCAACCAGTGAAATCCTTACAGAGTGGAATAAGGAAATTTTCGGCCACCTCCCCACTATGATCAAGAAGTTAACGGCGCAAATCAAAATGGCACAACATCAATGCGCCATGCGTACTGGCAATGATTTGACATATTGGCAACTCCGTGAAAAACAACTCAGAGAACAAGACATGACGTTACTTGACTGCCACACAACTTATTGGCGACAAAGATCAATAATTCAATGACTGCAATCGGGTGATCGTAACACCACATTCTTCCACACCAAAGCAACAATCCGCCGAAGTTGCAATAACATCCAACAACTTCAAGATCATCAAAACAATTGGGTTACAGACAAAGATGTCGTGGTTGGACTAATGCTCGATCACTTCACCGATCAATATACGGCTCCAAGTACAGTAATAGATGAAAGCCTATTTGCAGTAATTACACCAAGGTTAACACCAAGCCAATGCGCCTCGCTGACGAAAGAAGTAACTCCTACAGAGATCAAACAAGCATTATTTTCCATTAACTCTGAAAGTGCTCCAGGTCCGGACGGATACACTAGTAAGTTTTTCAAAGTTTTCTGGGAAACAACCCACATACAATTAATAGAGATGTGTTTGCACCCAGAAATATTTCCAGGCACTAAACACGATGATTTTGGTGTTGATGATGGAAACAAGGCTAATAACAGAAAATAACCAAGAATGACAGACAAAAATTTAACGTGGTTCGGCATAGTTTTCCTACATTCACGGACAAATCCCCTTTGGGAGTGGTATTTTATTGATATTAGAATTACAGTAGCATTTTTCTCTCTTTGCTGGCCTCCCCCACTCCTTTTTCGCTCTCATCTCTTTATACAGTTGGATACCTAATTTCAATGTAAACTTAAATGGCATGAAACTACTCATTCATGCCTCCATGTTTAATTCTGCATGAAACTGCTCATTCATGCCTCCATGTTAAATTCTGCATGAAACTGCTCATTCATGCCTCCATGTTAAATTCTGCATGAAACTGCCTTTGCATGCCTCCTGAATTAATTCGCATGAAACTGCCTTTGCATGCTTCCTGAATTAATTTTGCATGCTGGCAGACTGGATTGATGGTTGAAGGGCATAATGGCTGGCAGTATGGATGGACGCTGGCTGGCAGACTGGATTGACTGGCTGATATGCATAATGGCTGACAGCATGGATGGAGGCTGGTTGGCAGCACAGCTGACAGCACGGGTAGAGACTGGCTGGCAGTGCAATAGAGTACTTGGCTGGGAATTGGTTGGCAGCACCGCTGGCAACATGAGTGCAAACTGCATGACAGCACCATTGGCAACATGGACGGAAACTGCATGGCAGCACCATCGGCAACACGACCTTGACATTGACTGATGGTTGACTTTGATCGTTGACCGGTTGTTGACTTTTACCATTGACCTTGATCGTTGGCCGGGCGTTGACTTTTACTATTGACCTTGACCATTGATCGGGCGTTGACTTTGATCATTGACCGGTCATTGAATTTATGTAATACCTGGCAGGCTGGTGTGCTGCTTCGTTGACTGGTTAGCGGGCTTGGATGAGGGCCAAAGGTGATTCAAGTACCAATTTGGCCCATTATGTGGCATTTTTACTCATGGTACAAACAAGATGGTACATAGTTTCTTTAACTCCTTCAATATCCACTCATGAACCATACAAACCTAATTATAATCCCAAAAATAGACAACCCATCCAAACCATCAATTCAGGCCTATAGGAGTCTGTAATGTCACCTACAAAATCATTTCAAAAATCCTAGTCAACCGCTTACTCCCCTTGCTCCCTTTCTTAATAATCCCTTACCAAAGTGCTTTTGTACCCCAAAGATCTATCCAAGATAACATAGCAATTGCTGGGGAGCTCTTTCATCATATTAAAACCTCAACCAACACTAAAGATCCCAAAATAGCACTTAAATTAGATATTCAAAAAGCCTATGATAGTCTAGATTGGGGTTTCATTAGAAAAGCCTTTACCAAATTAGGTTTCCCGCCAACTTTCATATAATACATCATGCTTTGTATATTTACGGTTACATACTCAATCAACATCAACGGCACACCGCATGGATATATCACTCCAACTAGAGGAATAAGATAAGGGGATCCACTTTCCTCATATGTGTTTATTATTTGTGCGGAAATTCTCTCAACAAACTTGGGAAACCTTGAGGCCAACAAAGCTGTGAAGGGACTACGCATTTCACAAAAGGCTCCATCAATTCTCCATCTTATGTATGCGGACGATCTCCTCATCATGTATAAGGCTACAGCGGAAGGAACGAATCAACTCAAGCACCTTCTCCAAGCTTACAGCACATCAGCAGGCTAGCACATTAATTCTTCGAAATCCACAATCATCCATCATCCAAAGCTCAACCAACAACAATTACTTGACCTTTATAAAGCTTTCGATATTCCCACCACCTCGACACCCCCGATCTACCTGGGAAACCAATTTAAACATGGAAGATCATCTCGTCACATTTTTGGACCTCTGTTAAATCGGTTGGCACGGAAGGCAAAGGGCTGGATGACAAATGCCTAACACCTTCCGGAAGATTAGCTCTAATAAAATCTTTCCTAACCCCTACATCAAACCACATCATGCAAGCACAACTTCTATCTGTCAATGTGAATAAGAAAATAGATCGCATAACCCGAATTTTTTTTTTGGGACATGACTCCTCAATCAAAAAGCTTCACCCACTGGGTTATGCTAAGTTGACTAAGACCAAAGCAGAAGGCAGGCTAGGAATTCGAAGAAGAAGCGATCATAATAAAGCGCTACTCATGAAACGGGTTTGGAACATTCATGAAAAACCGGATTCAATCTATTCTAGCATTTGTAAAGAAAAATATCTTAAGCAACAACCTTTGTTTTCAGGAACTCCAGCTACCCCATCTTCAATCAGTCCCCAATGGAGGCAATTAGCATCCCTCATTCCCACAATCATACATCATCTTTTCTACAAAAACGGAGATGGATTAACAACCCCTAATCAAGAAAACTGGATCCCACAGTTCGTTAATTCTCTGGGCACGGCGAGCTGCTACCCAATCCAGACAGTCGCTGATCTCATTGATCCTTTCACTCATACCTGGAATCATGATCAACTAAACCTCCTGTCACCCCATATGATCCAACGAATCGTAAATATCCACCCACCCAAAAATAACCCATCTGATAGAATCATCCGGCGTTACACCAAATTTGGAAAGTACACCACATCATCTGGATATCAGTGCTTAACCAGCTTATTGGAGCATTCCCACCTAAACCCCTTACCACCAACCAAGTTTCTTTGGACACTCCCATGTCCTCCAAAATTACAACTTTTCTTCTGGAAAGCAATCGACGAAGGCCTCCCGACCTTCACCATTCTAAATCACATCCGCCTTACCGGTACCAACATTTGTCCACAATGCAACTCCAATATGGAATCTGCTTGTCATATTCTCCTCCACTGTCAAGTGGCATTGGACGCATGGAACATCCCCCTCATAAGACTCCTTATTCATTTAAACACCCCCCCTCCCTCCCCGCCCCCCAAAAAAAAAAAATCTTCTAAACTTTCCAAACCCCCATATGACAATCACACAAATTCTACAATTGAAACAACCTTCTGTTTCCTTTTGTGGTCATTATGGATAGCTAGGAATGATTACATTTATCGACAAAGGTAACCAAATCCATGTAACATTATCCAAATGGCTATCTGTCTGCAACAAGAATTCTCTCGGGCACAGGAGAACCTCCCTCCTGTAGTACCTGGAATACCAGCTCCTGCAAACCCAAGAAATACAACACGAACGTCTACAACAATCTTCATAGGGTTGGTTAAACGTGATCTAGACTGTATCAAGATCAACACAGATGGAGCAGTGCGAGGACACCCAAGAATAGCTGGAGCAGGTTTGATTTGTAGGGATGCTTCTGCTAACACCCTGGTGGTCGTGGCACAACCACTAGGAATCACCACTGCCCTCACAGCTGAGTCATGGGCAATGCTCATAGCGAGCAGGACGGCAAAAGAACGAAGCTGATCAAAGGTTCAATTTGAAACTGATTCGGAAAACTTGCTTCGATTCCTAACCTCAGACGACAATCCGCCTTGGTACATCTCAGGAATGATATCCGAAACCAAACAAATCATGAGACAGATCCCTCATTGCACCGTCAAGCATAACTACTGGGAAGGCAATCAGGCGGCGGATGGACTGGCCAATCTAACGGCGGACAACAGCCAACTGGAAAACCTTACAACTTTATTTTGGGATCATATAATCCCACCATGCATTAATCAAACTGTAATGGATGACTCCTCGAATATCACCTACCCTCGTGTAATTGCTGCTTAATTTTAATAATATATTCCATGCTTCAAAACAAAAAAAAACAAAAACAACCGGTGAGGGCCGATACGGAACCGATACCCATACAACGAACAATGTGGGCCAGCCCTGAACACAAACTTGTTTAACAACACCACCTGAGCTCACACCACAATAACAACAGGTGTAGTCATGGCTTCTTCAGTAAACCTTTGTCGTCCTACCTACCTCTATTGCAACCCTAGAAAGAAATTTCTTTCCAATGGACAAAATCCCGTTGCTCGATTTCCAGTTCAGCGATTTCCTTGTCATCTTCAAGCTTCTTCAAGAAGATCTTCCAACTATCCTCAGGTACTCTTTTTCATTTTCATTACTGGTGGCAAAAACAAGAACATAAAAATTTCATAAACAAGAACTCATAAATTTATCTATCATCGTTTGTTTTTACCAGGATGGTGAAAGTGCCATTGTCAATCCTAGAAATTGGACTAACATCAGCATAGGAGACTTCAATTACGATGATAACGATGATGAATCTGATGAAGATCGAAGCTTAGATTTGCTTGTTCGATTTGTTCAGAATGTTTTTCGTAAAGTTTCAAAACGTGCAAGAAAAGCCGTTCGATCGGTTCTTCCTATGTCTCTCTCTACCAAATTGGTTAGTCGTTTGAGTTCCTTCACAGAAAAATTAGAATTAGAATAATTACTCTTTGATACTTTCAATTAG
The DNA here is from genome assembly GCF_003573695.1 of Papaver somniferum. Lineage (NCBI taxonomy): Eukaryota > Viridiplantae > Streptophyta > Magnoliopsida > Ranunculales > Papaveraceae > Papaver > Papaver somniferum. Next base: position 161,798,520 of record NC_039362.1, on the reverse strand, counting down.
TCTTTGGGTAGATTAATTTGCATGAGTTTCAAATGGAACACCTAGATAAAGAAGAATTTGGGCATATTTACATCCATGAAAGGCCGTCTTATAAAATTTGTACAAAGTAGTAATGCATGGAATGGATACATCTGAAGTACCATAATGTAAGAAAAATGATTTTTGTTTGGTTATCTATGATCGAAATCGACAGAATGCTTCGTGTCTCTGTTGCATTTGTTTCTGTCCTTCTTAAAGAAGAGAGCACTAACCAATGGACATTTAAATGCAAGCAAGGTTTCTTTGACTTGTTACTGCGCATTAGCTTTCCGTTATATGATTATGACATGAATATGATTGACATATTTTAACAAGATCACTGAGTGAATTCCTTTTGTTAGTGCAGGTGGGATTTTCAGTTAATGGAGTTATTATATTGACATTCCTGTGGGTTCTGAAGGCATTTCTAGAGGTAATCCTTTTGTTACTGCCCACCACTACTCTTGATATCACTTGTGTTGGATGTGGCGAAAATTGTCTTTCCACCATGCGTCTCACTTAGGTTGAAGTGTTGCTGGTGCAAAACAATTCGTTTGACATGCCAGCAAAATCGCAAACAAGTTGTTAGTCATAACTGGCTATCGTATTAGGTTCTTTTTATTATTATTTTTGATTAATCATCACACTATTGGATTACGAAAACTTAAACCTTCAAAATTTATAGTTTTAGTTTTGTACTTCAATCAGATTGGAATATGAAGTAGTATATGGAACTGTCATATTGACATGTCTCAGTTAATTGATCATCACTTTATTGGATTATGAAATCTGCGGGTCTTCCAATACTTAAAACCTTCACAAATTTATTTAGTACTTCAATCAGAAATGAACGATAGATATATGGACTTGCACTACCATATTGCATATTATATTGACATGTTTCAGTTTTAACTAAGCACGTTTCCTTTATCCCGTTCATTGGCTTCAGGTGATTTGCACACTGGGAACTGTAATATTTGTTAGCATCTTATTTATTCGTGGGGTTTGGTCAGGCATATCCTACATACAAGAAAATCGCAACTCTAAGACCAATGTATTCGGCAGTGATAGCGGTATATGGAGTGGTGCTACACCGGCATCTTAAGTTTTTTTTTATCTGTTGCCACCCTTTCATTTCTCAACAACTGTAAAGTATTTCCTAGGGATGATCTGGAAACCCAGTCCTTATATCCTGTTTAGAGAGATTTAAAGGCAATGATGTTGTTGCAAATATATCAAACACACTGTAAAAGCACATCGCAGCAATGGTTGACTGAGAAGTTTGGCTTGCAGTTTTTTCTGCTCTTGAATATAAAAGACAAGGTACTCTGGGTATCTGAAGTTTATATAACCATCGGAAAGATCAATGCGTCTAGATGTTACTTAATGGTGACATGTAGGACACAGTGGGTACAACACCTTATACTCCTGTTAGATTCATGGAAAAAGGGCTTAATCCTTACAATGTACGAACTGCTGTGATTCGAATTAACGTTAATCTGCTTTGGATAGGTGTATTTCACATTTTTGTAAAATTCTATAGAATTCATATAGCAGGAATAAATTTGCTCAATACTTTCAGTTCTTAGCTTTAAACTACATTATAATTTTGTTCAAATGTATTGACATATTTGTCAACCATCAGTTTTAGAGACGACCTCCATCAACATACTCCCATTGTTAAGATAGACTTCTCTATTGTTTCATGATACAGGTATCGATGTGGGATAGTGATCCAGTTTGTTAGTTTTTCGGTTTTTGGGTTAGATTGCAGTTTGCTCAGAGCACTTCATTTCTGAAGAGTTATATTGACATATCAGAACAGAAGGAATTCAAGATTAGCTTTTCCAACCTGATCCGCTCAGAATATTCAGCTTTACGGGTATGTCCTCAGATCTCTATTCATAGAAGTTTCAATAACAGTTTTCAACTTGATTACTGCTTTTGTATATAACCTAACAGTGATCCAAAGCAGCATCTATTTCAAAAAAATCACTGGTAAGTAGTTTAAATCACAATTACTTTTACTCACAGTGGTAAATAGTTTGAATCACAATTACTTTTGTTCACGCTAGTCCTTGACATTTTGCTTTCTACTGTTTATCGTGTTGGCCAAAAGACATGTACTTGTGCTACTTTCTCATCTCTTAAGATTTAAGCCCCCTCTTAAGTCCAGTCCTTGTCTTATCATGACTGATCTTTTTCCGAAGTAGTGTAAGTGCAACCTTGTAAGTGCTTCGAACAGTTGTCGATTTGACTTTAACCTGTGGTAAAATTAAATTTTTTAGGTAATGGAAAAGGATTTATGAAGAAAAGGAACCACTGAAGTATTTGATTAGGATGGATAAATAGTTCTAAGAACTGCAGATGAGGTTTCATCATTCTGTTTCTCAAAATGTATGTTGCACTGAAGAATTATGTGATTCTTATTTTGGCTTATTCACTTTTGCATATTCCCTTGGAATAAAATCAATAGGAGTGATATCTAAGAATGAAAAAAACAGCTCAAGGAAGATGTTAGAATTGGGTCATGCATACAATTCAAAAAGATCTTTAGATGCTAAAGGGAGATAATTCACCAGGAAATATGAAAATGGTGATGATTACCCATGGCCATGCCATGCACCCCACACAGAGCAAAAAGATTTTTAGGCTTTTCAAACACGTAATTTTCATGTGATAGCGATGGGTTTTCTTTGCCTTCTCAACGTTGCACCTTCTATGAGAAATATTAGTCAGCATTTCACATAATTCGGTGCATGGTTGCTACTGCGAGTTACCAAATTCTACGGTGGAGTTGGGTAACCCCTGTAACAAACAGCCTTGGCAAATCGCCCCTTGAAATTTTGTAAGATTTTGTTGGGTTGTTGTATGGCTCAAGTGGGGCAGCATTTGATTCTATAACTGATGACTTGATTTGAAGTTTGCTGTGATTGATTTGGATATTGAAAAACCTAAACAATGCCGAAGCATGTCGTATGAGTTAATGAGTCGTAGAATATTAGAATTTAGATATAATTAGTTGGAGATAATACAACTAAGAAAAATCCAACAAAATCAACGTAAGCGACAACTAACTAATATGTTAATTTGACTCCACAATTAGTGCTCCTAACTAATGATCTTAATCCAGACTACTTAAGAATCCGTACTTGATTAAACAAACAAAGACATGTTAACACATCAATAGATAAGATACATCATAACAACATATGGATGATTAAATAGAATAAAGTAGAAGAAAGTTGAAACGACGTATAGGAGGATATAGCCGTTTTCGTCGGCGTTGGCTTTTTCGGATTGGTGTCTTACAAAAGAATATACTACTATCAAACGTAAAAGGTGAACTGAACAGGATGTGTATTTCATCATAATCTGAATTTTTTATGTGTTGCTCGAGATCAGATAGCATGTGCTTCCCAAATGACTGTCATAGTGTCATCTCATGTTTTTGAGCTCCACGGCATTTTTCAGTTCATTGTATGATTGCAGAACCTTTTAGCCTTTTCTATGTTACGTTGGTAAAGCATGGTTTCATATGTCTTATTTTTTCAGAAACACTTGCTCCCTCTGTCCCAGAAAAAATGATACACTTACTCCCTGTCCCAGAAAAAATGATACTTCACTTTGTGAATGCTCTCAACATGCTAACTCCATTGAAGGCCCCCGTGCACAGCTGAGAGCTTTAAAGAGACTGACGTGAGAAAACTGAACTTGTTTCTCTAATTGTAACACACTTGCAAGTTTAGATTTTGAAATTGAGCTTGCCATCTTCATGAAACAATCTTTACTCCATCCTTTCTAAGGTATGGAAGTATATAGAGTGTAGAGTGATGTTGATTAGTTTTATCTCCACAAATCTATTGACACATCCACTTAATGCCCATGTGATTAAGACAGTTATATTTATGAAACAAGGTCTTGTTAGTGAGTAAACAAATGTGCAGCAGCAGAAGTTTTGATTAAGATGGTCCAAGAGCTCCTTTTATCTATCTAGAAGACCGAAGATAGAGTTCATTGCAAGTAAGAGATGGTAGGCTAATTGTGTGGATGAGAACAGTGGGACGGTAATTCAAGATAAACATTGCGTACTTTAATACTTATATCAAGTCTAACGTATTCAAAAGAGTCTAATCCGTATAAAGCAAAACAATCATCATCAGACGGAATTTACTCATTGTATTATCCGCTCGTCCGACCAAAATGAATTTCAAAGTAAAATGAACTCATTGCTTTGGTGTCTTTGGTAAATTAATCAAAGTTTTTGACTACAAATTAATCAAAGATAAATGCAACTAGTACTAATCTGTTGATTTCTCATTGCTTTGGTGTCTTTGGTAAATTTAATGAAAACCAAAAGGAATATTATAATCACTCACGGCTCATCCAAATTTAAGCATGCTTTGCTTCGTCATCAAACAAGAAAGAAAAACAAAATAACGGAAAATGACATTCTATCCTATAAAAGAAAAAAAGCTTCTTAAATGTGTATTATCCATATTTGTAGCCCACTCGTGTCATTGACCAGTTAGGAGGGCGCTAATTTCAAATTAAGCCAACAGAGAACTTAACCAAGAAATAGACGATCACCATCTCCTCGTTGTATAATTACGTGTACAAGTGGAATCCATCTGTAGATGCATAACAAAAGAAAAAGAATGATTTACCGCGTGATTTTTTCCGTTTTATGTTCTGATTTTTTGGTTTTAGTTTATAGACTTCATATTAAAAAAAAGACTAATCCAGAGCTTAAAGAAATCAAATCAAATATAGACAGACAACAATGCTTGATTTCTAACTCAGAAAGAATAGTCTTACTCACACCACTATAAAATACTAGTATTACAGGAGGATGACCAGAAATACCCTCCTCTTCCTTCCTGTAATTCACTCTTACCTGTCCACTGGTTTAAGCCCCCACCACTTACTAGACTTTCCCCACTTTTCTCCTCCTCTTCCCTCCCTCTGCTTGTTCATTCACCAAAACCAAGAGAACCCACAGAACAGCAGAAAACGAGAACTCAAGGATACAAACAGTGAAAATTTCTCAGCTCAGGAAGAGGAGAGAAACAAGAAAGCAAGAGAAAGAAAAGGGAGGAAGTGATTAAATGGGTATATGGGTATCAAAATTTCTACTGGTTTTGATTCTAGTAACATGGGTATCAAATACAGTATCATCAGATCCAGATGATGAATCATGTCTATCAAAACTTAAAGAATCATTACAAGACCCAACTAATCGTCTTAGAAATTGGACAACAACCAATTTCGTCAACCCTTGTAATGGTTTCACTTCATATCTTCAAGGAGGTACATGTAACAATGGAAGAATATACAAACTATCTCTCACTAACTTATCACTTGGTGGTTCAATTTCTCCATTTCTAGCTAATTGCACAAATCTTCAATCACTTGATCTTTCTTCAAACCTCATAACAGGACCCATTCCTGATGATATTCAGTTGTTAGTTAATCTTGCTGTTCTTAATCTCTCTGCTAATCGACTCACTGGTATCATCCCACCTCAGTTAGCTTCCTGTGCGTATCTTAACATCATAGATCTGCATAATAATCTGTTAACGGGTTCAATTCCACAGCAATTAGGGGGTTTAGTGAGATTGAGTTCGTTTGATGTTTCGAATAATAAGTTATCAGGTCCAATTCCAGCTTCATTAGGGAATAGAAGTGGGAATTTACCAAAGTTTAATGCAACTTCATTTATGGGTAATAAAGATGTTTATGGATATCCGTTACCACCATTGAAGACGAAAGGTTTATCAGTAATGGCTATTGTTGGTATTGGTTTGGGAAGTGGATTCTTAAGCTTGGTTCTTAGTTTTACTGCTGTTTGTATTTGGTTAAGGGTCACTGAACAACAAGCTGTTAATGCTGAAGAAGGAAAAGTATCTCAATTTATGCCTGAGTATTGATTGATTTTAAGCTCCATTTTCCTTTCAAGTATTGATTTTGATTGGAGTTGCTAACCTAAACCGAATTCTAGTTTAATGGGTCTATCTGGTTTTACTGATTTGTGGATGTTTTTTTTTTTTTTGGTTTTGATTAATATTTTTTGTACTTAAATTAACAGTGTAATGTAAAACTAATTCACATTTGAATTCCTAATGGAATTGAAAATCCTGTGTATTATTGTACTGTTCTGTAAAATCTGTAAATTGATAATGTGATGGAGCTCAGGTGCAAATTTGTCCGCTTTCAGTACTAAAATAAAACTGCAGTAAAAATGAAACCTCATCAAGCGAAACCCATTAGTTGCAGATTGAATACACAGGTTTTAATAATATAATTAAATTATTTTTGTTGCCATTGTTTCCAACATTCCTTAAACTGTGATAACCAACTTCTTTTATATTCACGGCATATATTCTCCCTAGCGTTTTTATGGGCCACTCAAAAGAAATTAGGGGCCAACAATAAAACAAAAAAGGTCACCCAATCCTAAATTTTGTTCACCCTTATCTCTCATATTTCGTAATGGCAAAATTATCCTTCGATATTCGGTAGTTTGAGCAGGATTCGGGTGATAAAAAAATTTGAGGGATTTTTTTTTTTTTTTGCTTTTTCTAACTTTGGTACAACCATAATCGATAGTAAAGTGTGTTACTTTAACTTCCGAATGTATATTGGTCCCAAAATAAGATTTTTCCAAAATTCTTTAATTTTCGACTTTGGTACAACCATAATCGGTAGTAAAGTGTGTTACTTTAACTTCTGAATGTATATTTGCCCCAAAATGATATTTTGCCAAAATCCTTAAATTTTCAAACTTTGGTACAACCATAATCGGTAGTAAATTGTGTTACTTTAGCCTCCGAATATATTCATTTTTTGAATCTTAGTACTACCATAATCGGTAGTAAATTTAACTTCCGAATGTATATTGTCCCCAAAATGAGATTTTGCCAAAATCCTAAAATTTTCGAACTTTGGTACTACCATAATCGATAGTAAAGTGTGTTACTTTAACCTCCGAATATGCTAAATTTTCGAATTTTAGCACTACCATAATCGGTAGTAAATTTAACTTCCGAACGTATATTGGCCCCAAAATGAGATTTTGCCAAAATCCTAAAATTTTCGAACTTTGGTACTACCATAATCGGTAGTAAAGTGTGTTACTTTAACCTCCGAATATATTCAATTTTCGAATATTAGTACTACCATAATCGGTAGTAAATTTGACTTCCGAATGTATATTGGCCCCAAAATATGATTTTGCCAGAATCCTAAAATTTTCGAACTTTGGTACTACCATAATCGGTAGTAAAGTGTGTTACTTTAACCTCCGAATATACTAAATTTTCGAATTTTAGTACTACCATAATCGGAAGTGAATTGTGTTAATAAGTGATGCTTATTATCTGCCGATTGTGTTCATGGCCTCAAATTCAAATTTTCAAAACTTAACAAAAGTTTCAAAATTTTCTACTTTCACAATCGGTAGTTAATGGTGTTCATTATCTATCGATTGTGCGTAACTTTTTGTACAGAGAAATTTAATTTTTAGAATCAAGAATAATCGGTAGATATCGATCAATTTACCTACCGATTATGGTTGATGTTCTTAAGAAACGAAGAACATCAACAATAATCGGTAGGTAAAGTAGATTATTATCTACCGATTATGTTTCTGCTAGTGTAAATCCAAGAACATCAACCATAATCGGTAGGTAAAATAGATAGTTATCTACCGATTATGTTTCTGCTACTGTAAATCCAAGAAAATTTTCGGATCAAATTTTTGATTTCAAGTAATCAAATCCTAATTTTGAATCACAACTACTATCATCTATTCGTTTTGTTTGTTGAACTCCTTTTTTTTTTTGATGTTCTAAGTTTCAACTTTAAGGTTAATGAATTTTGGGTTTTAATTTTAAACAATCAATCATAACATTTGTTTGATCGATGATCTTTGTTTTCAATCAAAATTAAAATGATGGAAAAAAATTTCAATGGGTGGAAAAGAGAAGAAGAAGTGGAATGATATGATTATGAAAATAAAGGATATAGGTTTAGATTTAATATAAAGATGAAGGACAATATAGACAATTTTTTATTTTTAAGACATCCCTTAACCTCCTTCAATGGATGGGAATAAAAAGATGGCCCCTAATTCCTTTTGAGTGGCCCCTAAAAACGGTAGGATATTCTCTAGTGTTGTTGGGCATGGGCATGGATCTTCACTGTGACATCAAAGTAATTAATTTTCTACAAGCCAAAAGATTGGTGAAGGTCAGAAATCTTTTTACCAGGATATTCATGTTGGTGTGAAACATTTAATGAAGTCAGTGGGGGGTCCAAAAGGAGTATGTATACCTCTTGGCGTACTTTTGTGTAGAGTACGGTGGATAAAGTGTTGCTTTCAATTCTGAGAACTGGAGCACGGACTTTTCGAAAGAAGAAGTCACATGTCCGTATCCGATGTATTAACTCTCATACGGACGCATTTGTTACACAATACTGCGCCTTGTTGGTGATTTCCAGCTTTCAAATGGGCATTGATTTCCTAATCGAGATTTGTGGGTCTTCCTCGTCGGTCGCCGTTCACAGGATCTGGTGGCCTGAGAAGTGTAAGGTCGTCAATTACAGGGGGTGTTATGAAATTGAAGTGACTAGATTTGGGTGCCAGACAGCGAGAGAAAGCAACAATTCTGGACAGCCTGATGAGGGAGAGAGAGAAAAGAAAACTAATATGGAGGGAAAAGTGATTCAACTTTCGTGATTATAGTAAGGTAATGTTGTTTTTAATTGTGATTGATGGTCTAAGTTTAAGAGACAAGAGACTGTGAAAGAGTTTAATTGCATCATTCAGATTCAGTTACTTAAATCTAATCCACTCATTTATGCTCTGGGAAAAATGTGGGGGCCTCACCCAATACACTAGCTTTGAGTGAATAGTTACAAGATGTGTCGATGTCGATAGCTTTATTTTAGAAGATAAGGGAATTACCATCTTCAATTCCAAAGCACGTTCGGATACACATCCAGAAATTACTTTAGCATAAGCTGCCAAATATAAGATGAGGTAATCCGATTCTAGACAAACTTAGTTTATTAGAGCAAGTTTCCAGTAGAATCTAACTCATTTCGGTCTTGGAAAATGTGTGGAATTGAAGTCTACTGACTTTCAAGTTTGAGTCATCCACACTTTCTTCAATGGGTGTTCCAAAATTTCATTGAAGATAGCTAGGTATTCAAACCAAAATGACACTCTAAATTGTACTCAATTGCTTGTGTTTCAAAATATGGTTTTCTGATCGTCGATTTTGTGATCCAAGATCGAATACAATTCTGAATAACGTTCCATTAGAAATCCATTTTACCTTCTATCATTAGAGTTGGAACTTCCATAAACCGTTTCATGTGATGAGGTGTCATGAAACCGAACTTGGAATATGGGATTCTTCCGCATCCAAAATTGCTCTTAGATGTACATTGAAGTGCTAAATCCACAGTCAAAACATATAAAGAAACAAAAAATAGAACATGCATTGTTGTATTTTGAAAAAGGGGAAGGATCTCTTGACGTGATTATAATTCTATCATCAATATCCTTCCATTTTTTGTAGCGAATTGGTTGAAGGCTAACATGTTTCGGCAATGAACTTTTTCTGGGCAATACCTTCTCACAAAAAATTAACAAAACTAGTGACAAAACCCCTAGGTGAACAAACTAGTGATAAGAAAAAACCGGTCATATTATTTTTAATAAATAAAAACCGTTTCAAACAAAACTGGGACAAAAACCCCAAGCCAAATAATAATGTGTAAATTTAGTTTTTGTTACTTTTAAAAAAGCCAAACATACCCTTCAACCTTTTCTTCTTCTTCTCTGATTTCTTCTTTCTTCTGTCTCCTTCTCCCACCACCATCATCACCATCAACAACAATGGAACTGCACCAGAAGAACGACGCTGATTCGAGAGATGAAGAATTCGAGAGACGTTTTCTCTTATTCATTTCCCTAAAACTGAGAAAAGAAGAAGCAGCAGTTGCCGCTGTTTTATCACCTGAAATTGAGAGTAAATATCGTTGCTGTTGATCGAGAAATAGATCGAGAATTGGGAGATGAGAAAAGGGTAAGATAGAGATGATGGACTTTGGTAAGATTCAAGATGGGTTGAATCTGAGATTGCAAGAAATTGGATCTGCATCTCGCCTGGGGTTGATTCAGAAATTGAAACTCAGAGTTGAGTTAGATTGAGAAGATGTGAAGATGGGTTCTGCTAGCTTCTGTTGAATTCAGTTGTGGAGTTTTGGATGAACTGAAATGGGGATCTGGAGAAATTGAGGGTTTGTGTTGGTGCTCTTGAAGAAAAAATTAGGGATTTTCTGTCAATTCGAGAAATGAATGAGGCCGCTGGTGTTGAGGATGGATCTGAAGAATGATGGTGGTGGAATTATGAAACAGAGATGAGAAGAAATCGAAGATGAGCTGCTGTGGCTGTTGGTGATAATGAAATCAGTTAAGCGGAAATGGAACTGTAGATGATCGAAATGATGCATTAATGAACTTGGCAAACTACGATTCGATTTGAGATGGGTTCTGGAGTCGCAAGATGTTGTTGCTGGGCATATTCAAATGAGAAAAGAATGTGAAGAAGATGAATGGAGTTTTTGGTGCTGTGTGTTGACTGAATTGATGTCTCAGCTGCTATTGAAATTGCAGGTGACGATGGATTGGTGGTACTAAAGTTCAGTGAGGTGGTCATGGAAGTGAAGAGAAGGAATTGAATAAGAAGTGCAAGTTGTGTTGAGAACTGGTGTTTAAGAAGATGTAATGTTGATGCTGCTGTTGTTACTGTGGTCTGATGGCAGAGATGTAGGTTCAGTTGTCTGGAGGTGTTAGCTCTAGCGCAAGGACTGGAATTGCAGGTTAAGCCATGGATTGCTGGTAGGATTTAAACCAGTTGAAGCCTTGTGTTGGTTGGTATGCAGGATAAAGAAGATAATGGCATTGGCTTGTGAACTGAAATGATGCAGGTGGAGGTTATGGAGCTGTGAATGGGTTAAGAAGCTATGTGTCGCAGTGGTGGAATGTGGAGCTGTAGATGACAAGGAAATGGTGGTTGCTGCCATGGTTCAGCTGGAGCCGTGGAAATCTAAACATCAAGCACATTATAAACTTTAAGCACATTATAAACTTCAACTGGAGCAGTGGAAATCTAATAAGAAGAGGATGACAGACAATGCTGAAGATGTAGATTATATGGCCGTCGCTAGTATGGCAGAGGGGATGGTAGGAGCTTAGCTAGCAAATATTATTGAGGTTCTTGCCATTAATATGATGCGTGACGAAAGAACTGAGGTATATATAACCTGCTTTTTTATTTTAATCCATCTGTTTGAGTATATAAAATTGGTGATCTCGTAATTGTCTTAGTTATGAGGAAACTGTAGGATTCTTATTTTGTCTAGGTCACGCAAGTTAATGAATGGTAGATGTTTTAGCATTCTCAGTGTACGTTGGAAAAGGTTTCAAGTATCTGAGGTGCACATCAATGGAACCCGCAGTATGTTACGAATATTGATACTCTAGAATAGAGCCAGTTACTTGCATATCCTTAAAACACAAACAAAGTTATCTTGTATCTGCTTATCTCTTTTTATTCTTCTCTGACTGAAAAATAGCTGTAGGTCTATATTTTTCAAGCACGAGTTTCAGAAGTTTCTTAAGTTTGATTCACTAATGAAGCTATCGTTTAATGTACCTTAACCAACAGACGATTTAGTCAAATTAGAAGGATCTATGATGAGTTAAAAAGAGGGATCTTATTTTAAGTTGAAATGGTCAATGAAGCAGATGGTGCTGTTGTGGATAGACGGAGGATGAAAGTAGAGCTGAGTTAGAGCAGATGATGCTGTAAACTAGAGAAGAAATGAAGCTTAAATGAAGTGCAGCTACTGATGAATTCTGATGAAACCAATTATGGTTTCATCTTATTTATGATGAAACCATAATCGGTTTCATCGTATTTATGATGAAACCAAAATTGGTTTCATCTAATTTTTGGTCAGTGGTGGTGGTCGTCGGCGGGTGTTGGAGATGTTGCTGGTTTTAGTCGGTGGTGGTTGGCGGTGGTCGACAATGGTGGTCCTGGCAGTTGATAATATGTGTTGTACCATAGAGCATGGATCTGTGTTGCTGTAATGTTGCTGTATAGAGCATGGATCTGTGTTGTTGTGATGTTGAGAGAAAGATGGAGACATTAAGGACTGTTCTTGGGATGAATAAAGTTGATGAAACTTCTTTACTACAGGAAGAAGGGAAACATGAAACTGTTCTGAAATTAGGTGAAGGAGAGGGTCCAAAAGAAGGTTTAATAGAGAAAAATGATGGCTAGAATTGAAATGGGAAGCAATTGCAGGTGGTGAATTGGATTGTGGAGCTGAGTAGAGTCAGCTAGGAGATGTTGCTGCCGCTGCTTTCAGATTGGCAGTGTGCAAGTGTAGCTGCTGGTATTGTTGATATGGTTATTGCAGTGATGGGTTTGATATGGTTATTGCAATGACAGGGTCTTGTGACGAGTTTCATTTGATGCTGCTAGTAAGCTCCGGTTGCAGCTGAAGTTAATATTATAGAGAAGGTGGTACTGGTGTTGGCTTTGAGTTGGTTCTCTATGAAGAATGGTTTGAGCTGATGCTTGAGAATGGTTTTTAAGTACAGTTGCAGGTTGAGAGTGTAGAGAAGAACTGAGATGCCTATGTTGGTGGTGATTATGAACTGCAGTTGGTGATAATCAGAAACCATGGAGGAACTGGTGTTGCTCTGGTTGAATTAATATGGATATTGCAGGTCCAGTTGAAGATCAAACTGAGCCTGAGATGGAGCATTTGTGGTGTTCAGGTATGAGCTTGAACTGAAATGGAAGGAAGTAATGCAGTGGGTATGGGATTTGAAGTGAATTTGTAGTTGCAGGTGCAATGAAGTGCTGCAATACAATGAGGAATTGTCTGTAAACCTAGATGGAAAGATATACCAGGTGAAGCTGAGTAATGGGTCTTGAGACATAACTGGTGGTATCGTTGTTGAAGCGCAGAAACCAATTATGGTTTCATCTTATTTATGATGAAACCAAAATCGGTTTAATCGTATTTATGATGAAACCAAAATTGGTTTCATCGTATTTTTGGGAGGTGGTGGTGGTGGGCGGTCGTGGTGCTGGTTTTGGTCGGCGGTGGTCGACAGTGGTGGTGCTGGATGGTAGGGTGGCTGGTATTGGTGGTGCAATTACGTAGTATCGGTGGTGGTGGTGGTGGTCGGAGGTGGTGGCGGTGGTGGTCGACAATGGTGGTGCTGGATGGTAGGGTGGCTGGCAGTGGTGGTGCAATTGCGCAGTATCGGTGGCGGCGGGCGGCGGCGGTGGTGGTCGGTGGCGGTCGGTGGTGGTCGGTGGTGGCGGCGGTGGTCAATGGTGGTGGCGCGGGCGGCGGTGGTGGTCGATGGTGGCGACGGTGGTGGTCGGTGGTGGTCAATGGTGGTGCGGCGGGCGGCGGTGGTGGCGGCGGGTGGGTGGCGGTGGTGGGCGGCGGTGGCGGGGGGCGGTGGGGGGTGGTGGTCGGGGGGGTGGCGGCGGAGGAGCGGTGGTGGTGGTCGGTGGCGGCGGCGGAGGTTGTGGTCGGAGGTGGCGGCGGTGGTCAGTGGCGGCGGTGGCGGAAGGTGGCGGTGGTCGGAAGTGGTGGCGGTGGTTATCGGTGGCGGCGGTGATTATTGGTGGTTGTTTATTTCTTGTTGGGGGTGACAATATAATAAAAATTAAAGTGTGGTTGATTTTTGTTTTTGTTGGGGTGATTTAAACTAGAAGGGTAATATAGACAGTTTATATTAAATGGGGTTTTTGTGAACAATTTGTTTTGTTGGAGTTTTTGTATATGGATAGTGACACCTTTGGGGTTATAACTCGCGGACCGAAAAATTAATACGTTCCGTCCTGGGTTGTACGGATGCTGTATTTTTTGAGCCGTGTCCGCGTCCGACGCACCAATGTGGGCGTCCTGCGCGCGTCCGGTTTGGACGCACCGTTTACTTGGATTTGAAGCGTTTTTTTTTCTTTTCATTTTCATTTAAACTTCTTCCATTATTTTTACTATTATTAACTAAATGAAGAAATGCGAACATTTAGATCAATCATTTAGGTCTTTATTAAGGCTTTGTAATTGGAAATGACATCACGTATATCCTTGGTTGGGCATGTGTTGTTTTAAGAATGCATTTTGATTGTTCCATGTGTTCAATAGTGATTGATTGCTTGACCTTTGGTGTGTATAGACAAACGATCTCTTCTTTTCTTTTGAAATTTATACACATGTAGCATCATTTTATAATTTTTAGGATCGGAACACTTAACTTTGCTGTATAAATACATGATTATATATATAAATAATATATAAATAAAATATATATATATATATATATATATACGTGTCCGCGTCCTAAATTTTTGAAAATTTTGTAGTGACCGCGTCCGCATCGTGTCGAGTCCGCGTCTACGCGCCTGCGTCTGTGCAACCGTCTATATTATTACCAACATACCTCGAAATAGTTTTTTTTTGGTTAATATTCATTTAGGCACCAAGGAAAAATTAACAACCATGGCACAAAAATAGTGTTAAAAAGACGAGAATACGAGTACACTACCAATTCTATTACGTTAATCAGTTTCAAATATGTCGACATCACTATAGTATTGTGGTAAAATCATTGGGCGATGATACCAGTGATCTTAGTTCGAAACTCGTCAGCACTATATTCTTTACGGATCAGAAAAAAAAAGTTCAAGCGTAAGAGGGTGAGAATACTACTTTTACAATTAAATATCTTCTCAAAAACAGTAAAAGACCACAAATACGACAATTTTGCTTACGAGGAAAGTTGCTTAATAAATAGTCATCACAAACAACAAATACCTACCTACAACCTAGTGTAGTTGAGACCGAATGAACTACCCATAGTTACTCAGTTTCCTCAGTATCCATACGTCTACAACCAATGTGGATTATGCACTCGAACCCCCTAACAGAGTCGACTGTCAAGAGTTGTTTTACCTTTGTAAAGACTTCTTCAACCCCATTCCTTTAGGACGCATTACAAACAACAAGGAACCATATTTTTTGTTAACCACTCACTAGCAATCATAAATACTAAAGATATTGAAAACGCTGGTAACAAAATACACCACCAAGTTTTTCTTAGGCAATCTGTTTGAACAAACTCAACACAACCCCGAGAGTAAAAACTTAATCAAGGAAAGTGCCTAGAGTTATATCTCCCTCTCTTGTTGTTAGAACGTTTACATAATTGAATCCGTGAACCTAACTACAAAGAAAGATGTTAGACGGTACCAAAGACCAATGTCCAAGGATCAATCAAGTCTTATCCAACTAACAAGGTGTTTGATGGTTGTTAGACACATTTTTGTGTCTAAGTTCTCCTCAATTTTCTGTATTGTTGGTACTCGGATTTGTGCTTATTTTGGTGTTTTGTGTGTTTATAGGTATTTTTGGAAAAATCGGCTCGAAAAATTATGCGGAACACCCCGAAGGACAAATGCTAAACGTACCCCAGTTTTGGATAAGGGCACCTCAATTACTAAGGGTCACCTCAGTTGAGCATCTGTTATTCGCACCCCCAGTCTGGTTAAGAGGACTTCATCCTCTTCATTTGAATTTTCAGTTTGGCGGGAAACTGTTCACAGGCTATTATCAGAATTAGGGTTCGTGATTTAAAGTTGTTTTAGAGAGATTCAATTGTTGAGATTCTTTGGGATGAATTTTTTGTGCGTAACAGGCGTGGTATGATTGTCTGTTTTGACTGAATTTGGCTAGATAATCCAAGGGATCGAAACAGAGCAGTTCGTGCACGGGAGAAATATGTTGTCACCTGCGTAGCTGCTGAATCGAGTTTGGGAAGATTTTGTGGGGATTCTTTCATGGTTTTGGACTTGTATGGGCCTGTTAAGACGAAACAAGACTGTTAACCCGGTTAGTTTGAAGAAAGAATGAAGTTTCCTTGGTGTTTCAGTCAAACAGGGAAGAGATATATTCTCGGCTTTATCTCTGGAAAGTGTTTGAGGATTACGCGTGTCTGAAGTGTTTGGATCTTTCTGTTAGTATGTTTGGATACAACAGAAGCGTGTAGGAGTTAAACAGGGAAAGAAATCTCGGTAATATGCAGAGTGAGTAAAGAGAAGATATTGGCATTAACTAGTGATATTTTGAGGTCGTGGTGAGTATAAAGAAGTGTTTGGGGGTCATACAATGAGGAGGGAGAGTTACGGAGAGTTTGGGGGAGATTACAGAGTTGTGAAAGTCGAGTTGCAGAAGAATCACCATTTTTGCTGATGTGAAGAACACCAAGAATATTAGGCGCGCAACAACAGTCGTTTCTCAACAGTGGAAACTACACACAGACGAGGGTCGAGAATCAGCGACAGTACTGTTCTATCGTTCTTTTAAGTTTGTAACACATATAACTGTTGCAAACCCGGTTTTTAATAGTTTTTCTCCATTTCATCTTTGTAAACACCCTTTGAGCAATAAAAATGAATTTTGTGTGTGTTTCCAACATGATGATGAGATAATTCTCCCACAACCAAGGCAACGAGGAAGCTATTCACGCATGAATAATGGGTAACTATTTCATTTTCTATAATTTTTAATTATAATTCACTCAATCACTGCTTTTGCAGAGTTTTTAAATGTTACATAATTTTCTTAATTACTTGTGATTCAATTTGATAGATTATACTTTGTTTAATCAATTGATAGTCTATGCTTGGGGAATACAATTAATATTCGAGAACATGTTTGATTAATTGTGAATTAAGAAATAAGGGACTTAAAAGATAATTAGAGTTTTAGATTTTTTTCCATAATTTATTCATGTGTGATAATGGAATCAGTGTCTTGGTTTCCTAATAATCTTGAATTAAGTTTTGTTTGTTTTTAAATTTCATTAAATCTAAAATCTTTGCTTTCACAAGTCTCAACGAACTTTTTACTACAACTCAATTTGAAATCACATCAATTTTTGGCGCCGCCGACGCGGACTTGTCTTTAGGCTAGAGTTTTTAGATTTTTTTTCTTTTAGGTTTTTATTTGTTTTTCATTTTTATTTGTTTTTGTTCTTCTTTACATTTCTGGTTTTTTGTCTTTTCCTTACAGATTTTGGAATTTGGAGCAAAAGAAAAATTTGCCAAAACTTTTGGTGAATACTTAAAGATTTGGAGTAAAAGCAAAGCGAATGGAGCGAAAGAAAAGGAGAATAAAAATTAATTAAAAAAAGAGAGAGAGAGATAATTTTTTTATTATCTTTTTTTGAATTTCTTTTAGATTATCTTTTTCTTTTGCACTTTATTTTTGGACTTTGGACTGTGGACTTTGGGACTTATTTTTTTTTTAAACCCTACGGAAGGGTAGTTTAAATATCAATTGTTTGCAGAGAAGGACGACGATTACGATATCACCTCGACCCCTCGGGTTCGTACATGACATAGGAGTCGTGGCCCGAGTCGACTTCAGCGGTTCATCCCCCGTCTGGTACGGGAGGTAAGTTTGTCGAAACACTCGCGAATCTCCTGTCAGCGAGTTACTGTATTCCTTCGTTTGCATATATGCTGAGGATTTGAAAACGGCTGCTTTAATTTCCTAGTAAAGGGCAAGGACTGGCCATACAAGATAAGGGTTCGGATTTCATCATCGTTCCTTTCTTGCCCGCCTTAGGAAAACGAAACCAAACGCGAACCTAAGCCTAAAATTTGACTAGAACGAGACCTATAGGATAACGAGCTTAATAGGAAAGTCATTCAAAAAATATTGGTTACTCTTTTAAGCATGCTTCAAAGTTCATGATGGTTTCTGAGAGTTGAATACGCCGCCTTGTAACGCCGGTGAGGACTTGGGTATGAAAGCTCCATTGAGCTTCCCTCGTCTCGATTCAACTTACTTAAAATCGGATTGATTCCAGAGGGGTTTGCTTAAATTGTAACGAATTCCCTTTTGAAGGATTAGAAGCTGGTCTAGAAACAATATAAGTGGAGCCATCATGCTTTTTGTTTGCTAGAAATCAGTAGGTTTGCTGTGGTGGAGTCAGCCTTGTTTGTGTTTCCATAGAACTTCCCTTCCTTCTAGGATTTCTTTATTTTTCTTTTGTTTTTATAGTGTATGCTCAAGGTTATTAAATAGTGGGCTTGGAAAAGAAACACTCTAGGTCGTTTGATTAGTGATAAACCTAGTAGTTCTTCTTGTGAAGGCGGGAAGCTCGAAGACTCTTCTTTTGAGAGCCCTGTTTTTGGAAACTTCAGTTTTGAGAATCTGTCTCTTCGTGAGGAAAATACCCCTAGTACTTCAGATGTGCCAGCGATGGAAACTTTGAAAGATTACATGTTCCCAATTAGGTCCACCCGAGCTTCGTGCATTAAATTTCCAGCCACTACGACTAATTTCGAGATAAAACCTAGTATTCTTCAGATGATCCCTATATTCTTAGGGAAAGATGATGAGAACCCTTATTTTCATATTAGGGACTTTGAGGAAATTTGTGGGACAATTAGAATAAAAGACCTTACTGATGAAGTCTTGAAACTTAAGATGTTTCCCTTTTCCTTGAGAGATAAAGCCAAGACCTGGCTGAACAACCTACCATATGTATCCATTGAAACATGGCAGGAACTTATTGCTGCTTTCTATATGAAATTCTACCCTAAGCATAAAACTGCGTCTGTTAGGCAGAAAATTAGTGCTAGTGTGCAACAAGAGGGAGAGTCTGTTTATAGGTTTTTAGAGAGATTCAATGATATCCTATCCCAGTGTCCTCACCATGGATTTGATAAGATGAAACTAGTAGAGATTATTTATGATGGTTTAGACTATTCAACCAGCCATGGTTGAGTCTATGTGTGCTGGTGAGTTCACTAGTAAAAGTGCTGATAATGCTTTTACCTTCTTAGGAGCTGTCACTGAAAAATCCCAACAGTGGGAGTCTTGTGTTGAACCCCCCAAAAGACTCTTGGTCAATAGAAGTAGCACCAATGTGGTAGATACAAGCTTCGGGTCTGATGCTAAGTTTGATGCTTTTTCTAGAAGGTTATAAGCTTTGGAATTGAATCATCCTAAACATAGTTCTCTTGTTGAACCTGATGATAGGTTTAGAGCCTCTCAAGTGTCTAGTTGTGGATTAGAACCCAATAACTCGTTTTGGGAAGGTTAGGTTAGTGAAGAGCAAGCCCATGCTGTATATAACAATGCTAGGTTTGAGAACCGTCAAAAAGTTTGACCCATACTCAGAGACTTACAACCCTGATTGGAGGAACCATCCTAATTTTTCTTGGTCTAAGGGTCAGAATCAAGGACAGTCTGGTAATTCTCAGCCTCCCCCAGGTTTTGGTTATGCTAAGAACTCTTCAGGTCAACCCCAGTTTGAGAATGAGAAAAATATCTCCACCTTAGAAGAAACCCTTACTATGTTAGCAAAGAACCATGAGATGTTATCAAAGAACCACTGTGGTTTTCAAGAAGAAACCAGGAAGAATTTTAAGAATAATTCCCAGTATCTTGCTAACTTAGAACTTCAAGTCGTCCAAATATCTAAGTTTCTTAGTGAAAGAGAAGATGGACGGTTCCCTAGTCAAACTAATCCTAACCCTAAAGAAGAGAAATCGTACAATCATGTGAATTCTATAACAACCCTTAGGAGTGGAAATAAAGTTGAAAATAAGGTTGCCATGCCTGATAGTGAACATGTTGTAGTTCACCTTTCTGAGCCAGAAAATGAGGAGACTGGTAGAGTCTCCAAAGAGACCAATGAGGGTCCTGCTGAGCCCGGTTTTGTTCCCAGAGCCCCTTTCCCCCAGCTGCTAGTTCCAACTAAGAGAGAATCCAACTTTAATGATATATTGGAGGTTTTTAAGCAGGTTACTATCGAACTCCCATTGTTAGATGCGATTAAGCAGATTCCCGCTTATGCCAAGTTTCTTAAGGATATGTGTACGCGAAAGCGAAAACTTATTGTCCAGAAGAAAGCCTTCCTAGCTAGTCATGTGAGTTCTATTATTCAGAATACCACTACTCCTAAGTATAAAGACCCATGTTCCCCTACTATTTCTTGCACAATAGGTAAATATCGTGTCGAGAAAGCTTTGCTTGACTTAGGAGCCATTGTGAACTTACTGCCATACCATGTGTACCTTAAGCTAGGACTTGGTGAGATGAAACCTACCCAGATGACACTTCAGTTAGCTGATAGGTCCGTTAAAATTCCTCGTGGTGTGATCGAGGACGTTCTTATTGAGGTCGACAAGTTTATTTATCCAGTGGATTTTGTTATCCTAGATACCCTACCTGTCCCTGACCCAGAGAACCAAATAGCAGTGATTTTAGGTCGCCCGTTTTTAGCTACATCCAATGCGATCATTAATTGTCGAAATGGTATTATGAATTTGTCTTTTGGTAATATGACTATTGAGCTGAACATTTTTAATATTAGTAAGCTACCATATGAACTAGATGAATCGAACATAGAGGAGGTGAACATGATAGGAACATTAGTCGAGGAGTCATTACCAAACACTTTGTTAGAAGATCCATTAGAGAAATGCCTAGCTCACTTTGGGATTGATTTTGATGATGATAATGTGATTAATGAGGTGAATGCTTTGTTAGACTCAACCCCTTTGTTAGACACTAATAATGGATGGAAACCTAAGTTCGAACAACTACCAGTTTCTAAGTCTACCCTAGTTCCTTCGTTAGAAGGGCCTCCTAAGTTGGACCTAAAAGCATTACCAGATACCTTGAAATATGTATTTTTAGGCCCGTCTGAGACTTTACCTGTGATTGTAGCATCCTACTTGGATAGTGATCAGGAAAGTAGGCTAGTGACCGTCCTTCAGAATAACAAGGAAGCTTTAGGGTGGACCATAGCAAACATTAAGGGTATAAGTCCTACTGATTGTATGCATCGTATCTATTTAAAGAGTGACACCAAACCTTCTACGGAGATGCAACGTCGACTGAACCCTAATATGAAAGAAGTAGTTCGAACCGAGGTTCTTAAGCTGTTAGATGCAGGCATTATCTACCCCATTTCAGACAGTAAGTGGGTCAACCCCGTTCAGGTTGTTCCCAAGAAATCCGGTATTACTGTAGTCCAGAATGATAACAATGAGTTAATCCCAACCGGGTGATCACGGGTTGGTATGTCTGTATTGACTATAGTAAATTGAACAAGGTCACTAGGAAGGACCACTTTCCCCTTCCCTTCATCGACAAATGCTAGAGAGATTAGCTGGATGTATCCATTATTGCTTTTTAGAGGTGAGATCCTGAGGGGTGAACTACAGTATGTTCACTATCGGGCATGGTTACCTTATTGTCTACAACTCTACCACTTCTAAGGGTTCTAACAGCATTCAATTGATTCGATGGTTTTGCACCTAATTC